>NW_016828178.1:145936-159616 GCF_001698545.2 Rhinopithecus bieti
CCGCACCCGGCCCAATTTTTGTATTATTAATAGAGATGGGGTTTCCCCATGTTGATCAGGCTGGTCTCGAACTCCCGACCTCAGGTGATCCGCCGGCCTCAGCCTCCCAAAGTGCCGGGATTGCAGGTGTCAGCCACCATGTCTGGCCAGATCCATGAGCATTTTAATAATATTAATTCTTCTTTCCATTTGTTTGTGTCCTCTTCAGTTCTTTTTATCAGTGTTTTGTAGTTTAGTTTTCATTGTACAGGTCTTTCACCTCTTTGGTTAAATTTATCCCTGGGAAATTTTTTGTAGCTATTGTAAATGGGATTGCTTTCTTCCTTTCTTCTTCAGCTAGCTCATTGTTGATGTATAGAAACGCTACAGATTTTTGTATGTTGATTTTGTATCCTGTAAACTTACTGAATTCATTTATCAGTTCCAAGAGTTTTTTGGTAGCATCTTTAAATTTTTCTGTATTTAATATTATGTTATGTGCAAATAGAATTTGTCTTCCTCTTTTCCAATTTGGATATCTTTTATTTCTTTCTTTTGCCTGATTGCTCTGGCCAGGACGTCCAGTAATATGTTGAATAAAAGTGGCGAAAGTGGGCATTCTTTTCTTGTTCTAGTTCTTAGAGGAAAGGCTTTCGGCATTTCCCCATTCTCTATGATGTTGGCTGTGGGTTTGTCATATATGGCCTTTATTATTTTGAGGTATGTTCCTTATATGCCTAGTTTGTTAATAGTTTTTTTTTAATCATGAAGGGATGTTGAATTTTATCAAATGCTTTTTATCGTCTCTATTGAGATGATCATATGGTTTTTATCCTGGATTCTGTTGATGTAATGTGTCTCATTCTTGCATCCCTGAGATTAATCCCACTTGATCATGTTGTATTATCTTTATGATGTATTGTTTGACTCAGGTTGCTAGTATTTTTTAATTTTTAAAACTTTTATTTTAGGTTGCGGGTACATGTGCAGGTTTGTTACATAGGGAAACGCATGTCGCAGGGTTTGTTATACAGATTATTTCATAACCTAGGTACTAATCCTGGTATTTTGTTGAGGATTTTGCATTTATGTTCATCAGAGATGTTGGCCTATAGTTTTCTTTTTTTCTTGTGTCCTTGTCTGGTTTTGGTATCAGGGTGATGCTGGCCTTGGAGAATGAGTTAGAGAGAATTCCCTCCTCTTCATTTTTTGGGGATAGTTTGAGAAGCATTGGTGTCACTTCTTCTTCAAATGTTTGGTAGAATTCAGCAGTAAAGCTATCAAGTTTCTGGGCTTTACTTTGTTGGGACACCTTTTTTTATTATTGATTCAATCTCATTACTCATTATTGGTTTGTTCAGGTTTTCTAGTTCTTTCTGATTCAATCTTGGTAGGTTTTATGTGTCCAGGAATTTATCCTTTTCCTCTAGGTTTTCAAATTTGTTAATGTATAATTGTTCAAAACAATCTCTAACAACCCTTTGTATTTCTTTGGTATCTATTGTAATGTCTCCTTTTTCAGTTCTAATTTTATTTATCTGAGCATTCTTTGCTTTTTCTTACTCTAGTTACTAAGTGACTAAACCACTTAGTCTTTAGGTTTATTGATTTTGTTTATCTTTTGAAGAACCAACTTTTCTGTAGTTCTGATGTGATCTTTATTATTTATTTCCTTATACTATTTTCAGTTTGGTTTGCTCTTGCTTTTATAGTTTCTTTTTTCTTTTAATTTTGTGGGTACATGGTAGGTGTATATATGGGTACATGAGATGTTTTGATACAGGCATACAATGTGAAATAAGCACACCATGGAGAATGGGGTATCCATCCCCTCAAGCATTTATTCTTCATGTTACAAACAATCCAATTACACTCTTTTCGTTATTAAAAAATGTACACTTAAGTTATTATTGACTATAGTCACCCTGTTGTGTGATCAAATATTAGGTCTTATTCTTTCTAATGAATTTGTGTATCTATTAACCATCCCCACCTCTCCCACAGCCCCCCACCCTGACTACCTTTCCCAGCCTCTTACAACCATTCTTCCACTCTTTATGCCTGTAAGTTCAATCATTTTGATTTTTAAATTCCACAGATAAGTGAGGACATGTGATGTTTGTCTTTCTGTACCTGGCTTCTTTCACTTAACCTCCTTAATGACCTTCAGTTCAATGCATGTTGTTGAATGACGGGATCTCATGCTTTTTTACAGCTGAAGAGTACTCCATCGTATATATGTACCACATTTTCTGTATCTGTTTATCTGTCGATGGGCACTTTGGTTGCTTCCAAATCTTGGCTATTGTGAACAGTGCTGCAGCAAACATAGGAGTGCAGGTATCTCTTTGATACACTGATTTCCTTCCTTTGGAGTATATACCCAGCAATTGGATTGCTGGATCATATGGTAGCTTGATTTTTAGTTTTCTGAGGAACCTCCAAACTTCTCCATAGTGGTTGTACTAATTTACATTCCTACCAACAGTGTACAAAGGTTCCCTTTTCTCCACATCCTCACAAGCATTTGTTATTGCTTGTCTTTTGGATATAAGCCATATTAACTGGGGTGAGAAGATAATCTCATTGTAGTTTTTAAATATGTTTTTTATTTTAACTTTTCTTTTAAGTTCAGGGGTACATGTGTAGGTTTCTTAAATAGGTAAACTTGTGTCATAGGGGTTTGTTGACTATTTCGTCACCCAGGTATTAAGCCTCGTATCCATTAGTTATTTTTCTGATCCTTTCCCTGCTACCATCCTCTGCCCTCCAATAGGCCCCAGTGTCTATTGCTTCCCTCTGTGTGTCCATGTGTTCTCATCGTTTAGCTCTGACTTATAAGTGAGAACACGTGGCATTGGGTTTTCTGTTATTGTGTTAGTTTGCTAAGGGCAATGGCCTCCAGCTCTGTATATGTTCCTGCAAAGGACATGATCTCATTAATTTTTATGGCTGCATAGTATTCCATGGTGTATATGGACCACATTTTCTTTATCCAATCTGCATTGATGGGCATTTAGGTTGATTCCATGTCTTTGCTATTGTGAATAGTGCTGCAATGAACATATGTGTACATGTGTCTTTATGTTAGAATGATTTATATTCCTTTGAGTATATATCCAGTGATGGGACTGCTGGGTTGAGTGGTATTTCTGTTTTTCGGTCTTTGAGGAATCACCACACTGTTTTCCACAATGGTTGAACTAATTTACATTCCCAAAAACAGTTTGTAAGCATTCCCTTTTCTCTGCAACCTCACCAGCATCTGTTATTTTTTGACTTTTTAATAATAACCATTCTGACTGGTGTGGGATGACATATTATTGTGGTTTTGATTTACATTTCTTTAGTGATCAGTGATGTTGAGCTTTTTTGTATGCTTGTTGGCTGCATGTATGTCTCTTTTGAGACAGTTTTGATTTGCATTTCTCTGATGATCAATAACATTGAGCACCTTTTCATATGCCTGTTTGTCACATGTTTGTCTTCTTTTGAGAAATGTGTATTCAAATCTTTGTTCCATCTTTTAATCAGATTGTTAGATTTTTTTTTCCTATAGAGTTGTTTGAGCTTCTTAAATATTTTGTTTATTAATCCCTTGTCAGATGGGTAGTTTGCAAGTATTTTCTCCCATTCTGTGGGTTGTCTCTTCACTTTGTTGATTGTATTCTTTGTTGTGCAGAAGTTTTTCAAGTTCATGTAATGCCATTTGTCCATTTTTGCTTTGGTTGTCTATACTTTTGGTGTATTGCTGAAGAAGTTTTTACCCAGGCAAATGTCTTAGAGATTTTCCCTGATGTTTTCTTGTAGTAGTTTCATAGTTTGATGTCTTAGCCTTTTTTCCCTAATGTTTTCTTGTAGTAGTTTTATACTTTGATGTCTTAGATTTAAGTGTTTAATCCATTTTAATTTGACTTTTGTACATGGTGAGAGATAGGGGTCTTAGTTTCATTCGTCTGTGTATGGATATCCAGTTTTCCCGGCGCCATTTATTTATGTGCCTGTCTTTTTCCCAGTGTATGTTCTTGGCACCTTTGTCAAAAATGAGTGCACTGTAGGTGTGTGGATTTGTTTCTGAGTTCCCTATTCTGTTCCTTTGGTCTATGTGTCTGTTTTTATGCCAGTACCATGCTGTTTGGTTACTGTAGCTCTGTAGTATAATTTGAAGTCAGGTAATGTGATTCTTCCAGTTTTGTTCTTTTTGCTTAGGATAGCTTTGGCTATTCTGGGTCTTTTATGGTTCCATACAAATTTTAGGATTTTTTTCTATTGCTGTGAAGACTATAATAGGTATTTTGGTAGGGATTGCATTGAATCTGTAGATTGCTTTGGGTAGTATGGACACTTTAATGATGTTGATTCTTCCAATACATGAACATGGAATATTTTTCTATTTTTTGGTGTACTCTTCAACTTCTTTCAATAGTGTCTCATAGTTTTCATTATAGAGGTCTTTCACTTCTTTGGTTAATTCCTAGGTATTTAAGTTTATGTGTGGCTACTGTAAATGGGATTACTTTTAAATTTCTTTTGCAGATTGTTCACTGTTGGCATATAGAAATACTACTGATTTTTCTATGTTGATTTTGTGGCCTGCAACTTTACTGAATTTGTATATTAATTCTAATAGTTTTCTTGTGTAGTCTTTAGATTTTTCCCAGTATAAGGCAGAGGAGACTCACTCCATAGCTACCACCACCCCAGGCCATGGGGAGTACTGTCTGCGCATGTTCCCTTAAGGCCCAAGGGCACTTTGGGAAGCTTGCGATGAATGCTGTCATATAAGAGAAAAAGTGCCTTCCTTTACTCTGATCCCATCTGCATTCTATCTGTCATAAATCTCTTAAAGTATCTGGCACGTGGATTATACCTATGCCTTTGATTCAGAGTTTTCCCTATATTTATGTTCTTTGATGACTTCAAAAGGGTCAGGTAGTGGAAAGGGAGTTAAGGGCTTGTGCTCACACATGCAAGTCCCACAATAAGACGTTATTCCATAATAGTTTCTAAGAATTATTAAGTACTTTCTGTGTTCTAGGCAGTGTTCTAAGTCCTTTCCGGAAGTCCTGTGAAACAGGTTCTATTATTGGCTTCACTTTACAAATTAGGAAACTGAGACATAGAGAGGGTAAGTAACTTGTCTAGTGCCACACAGCTAATACATGGTGGTGTAGGGATTTACAACTAGACAGTCTGACTTCAGAGTGGTTTTTAACCAGTACTTGTACATCTTTAAACATATGTAAGCGTGAATATATACATATATATACACATATATGTATATATAATATATATGCTTAATTCCATCAGTCTCTGTCACATTTATTCTGAGCTGGGAGTTGTCCTTGCATTTTAAGATGTTGTCGAATTTTAAGTTTATTTCTTAGAGGCCTCCTGACTTTTCACACCTCCAAGCTCTTGAGAGCTGAAGGCTGCTTTGCTCTGGCCTCCACATGCTGGGAGCACTTGCTGGACTCCTCTGCACCACTCAACACCGTTGGCCATTCTTTCCTTCCTGAGGCTTTCATGGCACCATACCCCCGAAGTTTCCTCATTAATCTATAGTTGCTCTTTCTCAAGATACTTCACTGACTTATTTCTTAGTTCTTTGAATCTTAGGATTCTCTAGAGTTTTGTACTTTTCTCAACACTTGCAACCTAAATAGTTTCATCTACTCTTACAGTTTTGACTGCCATCTCTAAGCTGCTAAATTCCCTCAAATTATATCTCATTTGAGTCCAGGCCCAGATATCTTGTTGCCTTCTGAACATTTTCTCTTTAAATTCAACAATTATTCTAAATTTTAATATCACATTGTTTATTGCATCCATCTGATGAGTTTCTAATCCTGGATAAATCCAAATGTCCTTTCTATGCCTCTATCTGAGGAGTTTTTCTGGTCGCAGACCTCAATTGAGCCCTTAATGCTGCTCCACAAGGCAATTGTTTCTCTGTTCACCCTGTTCTCCTGCTCATTACAAGGAATATTTCAAACCTCTCTCCTCTCCTCAAACCTCCAGCTCAGAAGATTTATATGTAATAAATGCAACAAGCATTTGTTAATTACTTGCTATATCTCCTCCTAATTCACACAGAGAACTCAAGCCATCGACTAGAAACTTCTTCAAAATCTGGTCTGATTTTTCATCTGTTGGGGAAATGTGTTCTGACTGCCCAGCTAGACTCTAATAGCAACTGTTGTGTTATGCTTCTCTTCCTCTCTGGAGTCTAGTTTCAGTTGATATTGTTCTGCATTTCTCACCACCTTGGCTTATTTCTTGCAGCTGATGTAGGAGGCCAATCCTTAAGACACCGAGACAAGCGACTTAGTTTAAATTTGGTAAGTTCAACACTCAGGTTCCTTTACACATCAATTTTACCAAAAATAGCCTGATCTATATATATTCCCTTGAAATCTTTAAGATTCAACACTCTGAGTGTCTGAGGACTCTTCCAGTCTCCCCCTGAAGACTTGAACTTGCTTGGGAACTACAGGACTTGCTCAACTTGGTATAGCTACTTAAGGCATCACTTTATACTTAAAGCATTTGCATAAATTCATAACCCTCTGTCTTCCAGTGTCAGATCTTGGAGAGTTATCACCTGTACTAAAACGATAAGTCCAGAGGCAGAACTTGAGCTAGAGGCTTGTCTGACTTTGCTGAGGTAGTTCAGAGTTATACTTGGATAGTTTGGAACTGTAACCATATGTGCAGCTTTGGCTGCCCTCTGATAGCCATTTCGATGACTGGTCGGTGGATCCCAATCTGCATCTATTCTTTTGCAGCCATGCAGGTTCTCCCCGATGTACCCCACAGCTTCAGCCAGTATCGAAGACAGCTATGTGCCCATGAGCCCCCAGGCTGGTGCCTCTGGTCTTGGACCCCACTGCAGCCCTGATGACTACATTCCAATGAACTCAGGAAGCATCTCAAGCCAGTTGCCTGAGCTACCTGCAGACCTGGAACCTCCCCCAGTGAATAGAGATCTCAAGCCTCAGAGGAAACGTAAGCACTTGACCAGACCTGCTGTATAGGGGGAGGGGAGCAAGGTTCCAGTGGTTGCATAGAAAAGGTTTCTGTAAAGGAAGACCTAGAGAAACCATCTCAGAGGGCCAGAGAGTATAAGGTCAGGAAAGAAGTGGCTGGGATGGAATAGGAAGGGCTGGGGCACCTTGCTGCCTCAGATTGTCATGATAATAGGAGTTGGGGGACTTACAGGCACTGTGGCCTTGCAAATACAGCTGACAAAGTCAAGTTCATTCCAGAGGGCTGTCTTTGGCTGTTTCCCTAACAAGCCCAGGAATAAGTGATGGTGGATTCGAATGGAATCCCACCTGGCATCTCCCCATTAGACAGCACTTGAATGTAATCATAGTGCCAGCCTCTGTAAAGCAGTCAGGAATAGCCTTTGACACCAATTCCTGAAGGTCAGACCGAGTCACATGCAGTTTATCACTCATCATTCTGTGCATGCCCGTCAGCAGAGGTATTCAGGGGTGGAAGAGGATTTTGGCAATGATTAGGCTGACTCCTCTGTGCAGAGGGTGTCTGCAGCTTCTGTCTTACTCCCAGGCAGCTTCTCTGGTCTGTTGAGCAGCATGGACAGACAGGGAGATAGATAGGAAAAGAGGGAAAGAGGAAGAGCAGGTCAGAGTGACTTGTTAACTTCATTCTTACTCATCCTGCTCTTCCCAGTTGGCTGTGTGATTACAAGGAAGCATTGGTAGAATGACTGATCTCTTGTCCATTCCGACTTCTCTTTGCTCTTTAGAAAGCAAAAAAAGTCACTTCAGGTGGCTGTGCCCAAAGCTGCCAACTAAGACCACTACTCATGCCTGGTCTACTCCAGGCGTATTCCCTTAAATTTCAGTCAAACTACATTTATACATTTACAATGCATGTGCTGTATATGTAGTGCTGTGGTAGGCACTGAGTGGGATACAAAGATGAGGAAGCAAGGAGGCTTTTTCAGTCTGAGGGGGAGGAAGATATGTAAAATCCACCTGGACCACGGAATAGAATTATGAAATCAGTGCTAAGTAGGAGAACAGATCCTGTCTTATGAGGTTCAGAGGAAATAGCCATTAATTCTGGTCAGAAACAACAACAGAATTTTCTGTGATGTTGGAAATAATGACTATTGAACCCTTGAAATTTGGCTAATGTGACTGAGGAACTACATTTTAAATTGTATTTAATTTTAATAAATTTACATATATGTGTAAATGGGCACATGTGGCTAGTTGTCACGACAATGGACAGCACAGCTCTGCAGGACCTTGTCGTAGGCAACAGAAGATGTCTGATAGACTCAGGGTTGGAGATTTAGTGAGTGGATGCAAAGGTGGATACCTGGGCCAGGACTAACTCAGGAAGATGGGCCACTGAGGTGGAATAAGGGTTGGGGCAGATACCAAGTGCTTCTCTAGGTGCCGAGGCTACTGCAGTGAACAGACCAGATACACCCCTGTTCTCCTGGAGCACAGTTTAGGCCCAGGTAAATCACAGATG
Organism: Rhinopithecus bieti; assembly: GCF_001698545.2. Taxonomy (NCBI): domain Eukaryota; kingdom Metazoa; phylum Chordata; class Mammalia; order Primates; family Cercopithecidae; genus Rhinopithecus; species Rhinopithecus bieti. The sequence continues at coordinate 154,430 of NW_016828178.1, forward strand.
AGTGTATTATCACAAACTGGGGCTGTGCTGTGAAGGGTAAGTACGAGAACTTGAGAGCCCAGGCTGTGGGGCCTGATCTTGTCTGGAGGCAAAGAGATGGGGAAGAATGTTCTAGGCAGAAGGATCATCAGGTGGACAATGGATTGTAGGTGGGGAAGACTAGGACCTGGGTGATCATCTCTGCCTGTAATAAGAAAGGTAACATTTCCACTTCAGACACAGTGGGTGTGAGGTAATAGGTGTTGCAATTGCACAAGGTCAGAGACTTTCATCTGCTTTGTTCATCCTGTGCCTTTGACACCTAGAAGCACGTGTGATATACAGAGACTTCTTAATAATGCCTTGCCACGTTGTTAACCTCCAGCAGGTAATGTGACCGTTTGCTCAGTATTTGTCTTTACTCCCAGTGAGGCAGGGAAGAGGGGGACAGTGAAATTCACACTCATTATCAGTGCTGCCTGTTAGTAAATGTGAATTTGGTGTGCTGGGAAAGTGAAATGTCATAGTTTTATAGCCTTTAGATTCTGGCCTTGACCTCCTGGATGTTGCACACTGTCTTGTAGCACGGCCACCTCCTCTGGACCTGAGAAACCTCTCCACCATCCGGGAACACGCATCTCTTACCAGGACCCGCACTGTGCCTTGGTAAGACTGATGGCTCAGAAGAGCCTCATCCAGCACGAACATGCCTGGTGTGTGTTAGGCCTCTGATTAAATGTAGTTGAAGCCCATTTGATCTAGTTTAAGCCAAAGGAGGGGTGAGGTTTATTATCGAGAGCAAGAGCTGTTTTATAGATCACAAAGGAAGGAATATGACTGGATCCTGGAATCAGGATCCTGGAATCAGGAACTAGTGTGCTATCGGGAACCCAAGGAATCTACTCGCTTCTGCTTCACTCTTCACATCTTTGCATTTCTTTGTCTTTGCAGTATTCTTTTCTCTGTTGCACAGTCCCCATGGTCAAAGATAGCTGTACCATACCCCCTGAACTTGTTTACATGCTACAACTGCAGTACCAACAGATGGGCTCTTTTTCAATGCCAATTCAGATTTCCTGGGGAGAGAGAATTGTGTTCCCCAGTCTCAGTGGAACTGGCTATGGCCCCAGCCCAACTTTGTGAATGGGGTAGGACAAGTGAGTTCCCAGGTTCATGGGCTGGGTAGACAAACTTCAAAATGTAGTTGCACCCTTTCATCTCACCTTTTAGAAGTTGCCTATTTAGTCCTGAGCGTGGCTCAGGAGTTTCTCGGTTCACTCTAAAGCCACAAAACGCAATTGCATTGTAAAGCAGAATTCTGCAATGAGCTGTATTTCCAGCCAAGACTGTGACTCAGCTCATGCTTCTGACTCAGAAGAGGGATGGAAGTTGATTAACGGTCTTGTGTCCTATCAGAGGAATGGCCGTCCATCCTCACTTTTCCTTAAATTCAATAGAAACAAGAAGGCCCCAAAGGAGTTTATTTTTTTCTGAATGATATGATGCCCTCGTCCATTTAGAAAGCTCATGAGCTGTGTCACATAGAGGGCCTGAGAAAAAGCAGCCTTTGTGAATTGGGAGCCATTTGCCCCAAAGTGAAGCAGAAACTGTTGGGCATTTTCTGTCTCTTCAGGAATTGCTTTGGCCGGAAGGAAGTTGTGTCTGGAAGAGGAGGGCTGAAACCCCATGAGGGCCATGTTAGTTCCTGGCTGGCTTTCACAGCAGCTGTAAGACATTGCTTTGACCTCATCTATATTTTTATTCTTAGCAGTCGAACCAGCTTTCTCTCTCCAGAAAGAAATGGTATTAATTCTGCAAGATTTTTTGCTAATCCTGTTTCCAGAGAAGAGGAAGAAAGCTACATCGAAATGGTAATCTTATGTTTTTCACACTCTTCTTATCCTTCACCCCAACCTATATTCTTATGAGCTCATTAAAAAGGAAACACAGCCTTCAGTAAGCCCTGTGCAATTTTAAAACAACCACTTGATCGTAAAACCAGGCCATAAGCTTTTCTAGACTTGGAACAAATCAATTTGGAGTTGGCTTTTTTTCTTGCAACATTCGACTCCTCATACCATTTTGAGATTGCAGTATTTCAAGATAGCCCAGGGCTGAGGCTTGCTTAATTTAAAAATGGAAATGCCAGCAATTCTTTTCACCAAGGCTGTGATGTCCTGTTTGACCCCAATAGGTTTGTAGTTCTCTGGATGTCCAGAGTTTAAATTGTAAAAACTCAACATATTGCATGTTCCCTTCCACCAGAACACCTGGTGGCCCTGTCCTGACTGTTTCTGAACCTTCCTGGAGGATGAATCACTTAGAGTCCCATTGGGAAAGGTACAGTACCCTGGACTGTGAGTGTGTATTAGCCTCTGGAAGACTCCTATTATGGGATCATTCTATAGACCTGAGTGGATGCAGACTTGATTAACCATTCGCAGTTAAAAAGAGTCCTGATGTTTCCCTTCTAGCCTGTTGTTCCTTCTGTTCTCTTCATCTTGGATGCTATTGAGAACATGGGCTTTTGAAGATGGAGAGGGACTTTTAGCACCTCTGGCAATGAGAAGATACTTTAGCCATGACAGTGCCTGTTCTGCAATTTAGAAATGTAGGGAACTCAAGAGAGAGCTTCTGTTCGAACTGTGAAATTTTGAAGAGATCTTAGAAGGACAATGTTCAAGGCACTGTGACAATATACTCTTGAGAAGACATTTCTGCCTTCCTGTATGCAAGGATAATCAGCAACTGAAAATCTAAAAATAGTAATCTCCAGTTAAGCTATAATTAAATGCTTCATTTTGCCTTCTTATTTTATTCAAATTGTGCTGTAAGTGCACTTAACCGTATGCAGATGCAAAGTGACTCATACACAAATCTGTTACGGTCTTCCCAATATTTCTCACACTTAGTAATGGCCCTTGGGAAATTTCTAGAAGAAAACACTCTTATAAAATGATGCTTAACAGCTGTGCTCTGTCTCCAGAGAACAGAAAAAGGAAGTGAATCTAAAACCCAATGGAAGCAAGTGCAGAGTCATTGCAGATACCAAAAGTTCATTTCTGATCTTTGATATTGTGAGAAAGATCAGTGTTTCATTAACAACAAAGTTAAGAATCGTTTGTTTGCCTAGGTTTATGATCACTGATCAATGACTGTCTCCGTGTGTTAGTAGGCAACATGACACAGCAGATTAAGAACCCAGAACACTGGCTGATAGTAGCTATGATCATGGGAACTGTCATATAAAAATGTTTAAAGGCTATCCCATCTTGTTCAATTGTGTTTTTTTAACTTTAGTAATAAGACAGTTTCATATGACTTTGATTTACATTATTTCACTTGTGCCACATAACAGCCCAATATGGTAGTCAAACCTAGTATGATTTGACTTTGATTTTGCGCATAAGTATATATGTTAAGTTAGTTTTTTTTTTTTTCTCTTTAAGGGCAAGTTCTGATCTGAATGTAGTAATTAAGGCCAGGGGCTGAAACACGGTTTTGCTTTACTGAAATACAAGTTTTGCCATATATTCTTCTTTAAATGTTTGTGAAATTATAGAAAATTTAGAAGAATAAACATAATTTTAATATATGGGATTTCTTCTCTATCACTTTTTCAAGCCCTTTAGTTTCAACAGTTCTGTAAGGCTTTTATAGTAGAGTTCTAGACTCTTAAATCTCACATTAATTTTGTATTATGGTATTACATTACTTTTAAGTTTTAGATCATTTTACATCATACAGTGAAATTGACTTTCTCTTGGTGTGCAGTTCTACGAGTTTGAACATATATAGAGATTTGTGTAACCACCACCATGATCAGAATACACAACAGTTCCAAAACCCTGCCTTCACCTGTAACCCCTAGCAACCACTGACACAAACATAGAATCATACAGGACCTTTTAAAACTGGCTTCTTTCACTCAGAATGGTTTTTTTGAAATTCATCCATTGTTACATGTATTAATGGCTCCTTCCATTTTATTGCTGAGCAGTATTCAAGCATATGGATGTGTCACATCTTGTTTGTCCCCTCACCCATGGAATGACATTTGGATGTTTTTTTTCAAGTTTTTAGGCAATTAGAACTGTTAGAAGCTTTCTTTTACAGTTTTCAAAAAGTACTTTTCTTGTAGTAAAGTTCTACTTTCTGTCTCTATGAACTTAATTCTAGGTACCTCATATAAGTGGAGTCATACAATATTTGTCCTTTTGTGTTTGTCTTCTTTCATTTCGCCTAGCGTTTTCAAGATTCATCCATATTGTAGGACATATCAGAATTTCATTTCTTTTTAAGACTGAGTAATATTTAACTGTATAGGCCACATTTTGTTCATCCGTTCATCTGCTAATGGGCATTTAGGGTTGTTCCTACCATTGTCTATTATGAATAATGCTGCTATAAACATTGGCATACAAGTGTGTGTTTGACTTCCTGCTTTCAATTTGTTTGTATATATATGTAGAAGTGGAATTTCTGGGTCATATGGTAATTCTATACTTAACTTTTTAAGGAACTACCAAACTTGTTTTCCACAGTGACTGCACCATTTTACATTACTGCCAGTAATGCACAAGGGTTCCAATTTCTCCACATCCTCACTAACACTTTTATTAATTTTTTTTTTTTTTTTTTTTTTTTGGAGACAGAGTCTCTCTCTATTGCCCAGGCTGGAGTGCAGTGGCACAGTCTCGGTTCACTGCAACCTCCACCTCCCAGGTTCAAGCGATCCTCCTAACTCAGTCTCCCAAGTAGCTGGAATTACAGGCGTGTACCACCATCCCTGGCTAATTTTTGTATTTTTAGTAGAGATGGGGTTTCACCATGTTGGCAAAGCTGATCCCAGACTCCAGACCTTATGTGACCCGCCTGCCTTGGACTTCCAAAGTGCTGGGATTATAGGCGTGAGCCATCACGCCTGACCTATTTATCATTTTTTATAATAGATATCCTAATGGGTGTGAATTGGTATCTCATTGTGGTTTTCATATGCATTTCCCTAATGATTTTTTTTTTTTTTTGAGACGGAGTCTCGCTCTGTCGCCCGGACTGGAGTGCAGTGGCCGGATCTCAGCTCACTGCAAGCTCCGCCTCCCGGGTTTACGCCATTCTCCTGCCTCAGCCTCCCGAGTAGCTGGGACTACAGGAGCCCGCCACCTCGCCCGGCTAGTTTTTGTATTTTTAGTAGAGACGGGGTTTCAC
>NW_016828178.1:160670-163485 GCF_001698545.2 Rhinopithecus bieti
TTTTATGATTGTTCATTATTAGTGTATAGAAATGCAACTGGTTTTGAGTATTGATATTATATCCTGCAACTTTGCTGAATTTGTTTATTTTAATTTATTATTAGTTTTGTGTGGAATTTTAGGGTTATCTATATATAAGGTTATATTATCAGCAAATAGAGATTACTTTACATCTCCCTTTCCAGTTTGGGTGTCTTCTCTTTCTTTTTCTCACATGATTGCTTTGGCTAGAACTCCCAATGCTTTGTTGAATAGAAGTAGCAAAAGTGGGCATGTTTCTGATCTTAGTGGTATATGACAGGTTTCTACATGGATAGACGTCTTCGTTTCTCTAGAGCAGTGGTTCTCAGCCAGTGTTGATTTTGACCCTCAAGGGATATTTGGCAATGTCTTGAGACATTTTTGATTGCTACAACTTGGAGTGGAGGAGGTAGTGCTAATGACATCTAATGGAAAAAAATCAGGGGGGCTGCTATACATCCTACAATGCACAGGACAGCCCTCTCAACAAAGAACTATCCAGCCCCAAATGTCATTAGTTGCCACAGCTGAGAAATCCAGCTCTAGAATAAATACCTAGAAGTGGTGTTGCTGGGTCATCAAATGTGTGTTTAACTGAGTCATCAATTGTTTATTTAGCTTTGTAAGATACTGCCAAAATGTTTTCCATAATGGCTGTACCATTTTGTACTCCTACCAGCAACTTATGAGAATTCCGGTTGCTCCACCTCCTTTGCCAGCATAGTTGCTATTACCAGATTTTTAAATTTCTACCTTCTAATGGATGTATATTGGTATCTCAGTGTGGCTCTAACGTGTGCTTCCCTAATGGTAAATTATGTTGGACATATTTTGGTGTGTTTACTTGCCATCCATATATTTTCTTTGGTAGAGTATCAGTTTGATCTTTTTGCCAATTTTTAAATCAGGTTGTTTGTTTTCTTACATTGAGTTTTGAGAGTTCTTTATATATTCTGTGTACAAGTCCTCCAAAGGGGCTAGGCACGGTGGCTCACGCCTGTAATCCCAGCACTTTGAGAGGCTGAGGTGGGAGGATAATTTGAGGGCAGGAGTTGGAGACCAGCCTGGCCAAATGGTGAAACCCTGTCTCTACTAAAAATACAAAAATTAGCCGGGCATGGTAGCATGCGCCTGTAGTCCTAGCTACTCGGGAGGCTGAGGCAGGAGAATCGCTTGAACTCGGGAGGCAGAGGTTGCAGTGAGCCAAGATCATGCCACTGCACTCCAGCCTGGGTGACAGAGTAAGACTCTGTCTCAAAACAAAACAAAACAAAACAAAACAAAACAAAACAAAACAAAAAAAACCAAGTCCTCCAATGGATATATAATTTGCAAATGTTTTCTCCATATCTGGAGCTTCTCTTTCCGTTCTGTCTTTTGCGGAGCAAACATTTAAAATTTAATTAAGTCCAATTTATTGATTTTGTTTCCTTAATGGATTGTTATCATGTCTAAGAACTCTGCCTAACCTAGTTCATTAGAATTTTCTCCTTTATTTCCTTCTAAAAGAATTATGGTTTTACATTTAGGTCTGTGATCCATTTTAAGTTAATTTTTGTGTAAGATGTGAGGTGAAGTCAAAGTTGACATTTTGCATATGGATGGCCAAATGTTTCAGTACCATTTATGGAAAATATAATTCTTTCTTCATTGAATTTTCTTTGCACCTCTGTAATAAATCAGTTGGGCATATTTGTGTAGATTTTCTATTCTGTTTCATTGTCTGTCTCTTTGCCTATACCACACAGTCTTGATTATTGTAGCTTTGGAGTAAATTTTAAAATCAGGAAGTGTATTTTCTCTAACTTCATTCTTGTTTTAAAACTTGTTTTGTTATTCTACTTCCTTTGCCTTTCCATGTGTAATTAGAGTCAGATGTTCTTTATCTACAAAGCTATCCTGCTAAGACTTTTTTTAAATTGGAATTGCATTAAATCTATAAATACATTTGAGAATTGAGTCTTTACTATTCTGAATCTTCCAGTTAGTGAGCACAGTATAGCTCTCCATTTATTCAGATTGGGTTTTTAAATTTTTTTTGGACGGAGTCTTGTCTGTTGCCCAGGTTGGAGTGCAGTGGCACAATCTTGACTCACTGAAACCTCCGCCTCCTGGGTTCAAGTGATTGTCATGTTTTAACCACCCAAGTAGCTGAGATTACAGGCACACGCCACCACGCCCAGCTAATTGTTTTGTATTTTTAGTAGAGACAGGGATTCACCATGTTGGCCAGGCTGGTCTCAAATGCCTGACCTCAAGTGATCCATCTGCCTCAGCCTCCCAAAGTGCTGGGATTATAGGCATGAGCCACCACACCCGGCTTATTTATTCAGATTTTCTTTGATTTTTTTCCCCTCATAATTTTGTAATTTTTACATAGATCTTATGCATGTCCTATTAGATTTATATCAAATTATTTCATTTTGGAGCTATTATAAATGGTATTTTAAAATTTCAGCTTCCAATGACCCATTGGTAGTATATAGAAATATGATTGGCTGAGTTTAGTGGCTCACACCTGTAATCCCAGGACTTTGTGGGGGCTGATGTGGGAGAGTGGCTTGAGCCCAAGAGTTCAAGACCAGACTGAGCAACAAAGTGAGACCCTGTCTCTACAAAAAAGTTATTAAAAATTAACCATGCATAGTAGCTGTGCCTATAGTCCCAGCTAATCAGGATGTTGAGACAGGAAGATCCCTTGAGCCCAAGAGTTTGAGGTTGCTGAATTAACTTATTAATTATAGGAAGTTTTTATTTTCTTCAGATTTCTTGGGATTTTTTTTTTTTTTTTTTT
>NW_016828178.1:166819-170919 GCF_001698545.2 Rhinopithecus bieti
GGTAGGCATGATAGCATGAAAAACACCTCTTATTATAAATATGATACATTTTTAAATCTAAAACTCAGCTGAAAAGAAGGGAAGGGAAAAGAAATCTCTGGGGTCAAAAATATTGAAAAACGGCAACCCCCCCAAATTAATAAGAATTACAAATAATAGAATCAAATGTGGAAGTAGGCAGTTTTTGGAAATACTGAGTTTTGAATATAAAATAAGTAGTTTTACTATATTTAAAGAAATAAATGAGAAATTGAAAGTTGGATTAAGTAATGAGATATTATTAAAAATCACCAAGTAGATTGTAAAAGACCATTTACAACTTGTAGAAATAAAAACAAGAATGAAATTAGAAACTTAATGGATCAGATAAACAGACTAAGCACAAAGAGTGATTTAGTGAGCTGGAAGATAATTTATGAAGAAGTTACTAATAAATCAGAACAAGGAGTTAAAAACATGGAGATGAAAGAAATTTGGGACATGGAAGATAGAATAAATAAATATTTGTATAGTCAGAGTTGTTGAAGGAGATTATAGAAAAATAGGAGAGAAGCAATATGTCAAGGGATAATGCTAGAGTTGCTCACAATTCATGAAAGGTACCATTCCTCCACAAGCCCAAAGACTTACAAGCAGGTTAGTATAATAAAATGTTAGTGGAGTATACATGGTGGGTATATTTTCTTTAATTTGGCTGATTGCTGGAAAAATTTTATAATAATAAGTTTAGAAAAACCCTACAAAAGTGAAATGAATAAAGGCAAGAACAGAAACTAACAAAATAAACAACAAAATCAGAGAGGATCAATACAGCTGTAATTGGCTCTTTAAAAAGACTAAAATTTGACTAAACTAATAAAAAAGATATGAATTCAAGTAATATTAAGAATGAAAACAGATAATAATTGCAAATACATGAGAGATTAACTGCCTAAGAAATTTTTGTGAACAACTCTGTACCAATAAATTTGAAAACTTTGGTTATAGGCAAATTCTCTGGATTAAAAAAAAATCAGAAATTGACTCAAGTAGAAGTAGAAAACCTGAATGTTTATGTACCTGTTAAAGACACTGAATCAGTAGGAAAATTTGTACTACAAAGGATCATAAGGCCCAAAAAACTTTGCAGATAGTTTCTACCAAAAAGAAGAGATAAGTGCAATCTTATATAAACACCTACCAGGAATGGGAGAAGAGAATATTGCTCACCTTACTTTATGAGGCTAAAATAATTTGATAAAACAAATAGCAATTACATAAGTAGAAAGTTGTAGGCCAATGTTACTCATGGATGCAGATTTTAAAATCCCACAGAAGAGTATGTCTAACCAAATACTCATACACAAATGTTCGTAGAAACATTTTTTCATAGTAGCCAGAAAGGGAAAACAACTGAAATGATCATCAACTGATGAATGTGTGAATAAAATGTAGTATAATATATAATGAATAATATTCCATTGTATTATGCAGCCATAAAAAGAAATAAAGTACTGCCACATGAACCTCAGATGGAAGATTGACCACAAGCCTCCAGTTTCCATCCCCAAACACTCTCTAAAATAACAGTAAAGAAATCTGTTAAAGGCATAAATCCACAAAGATATGAAGAACTGGAGAAGAAAATAGCAGTAGCATATTGGAAACTGGAATGCAGGTAGATATGTAGTAAATGACTTACAAGACCCTCCCCCTCGCAAAAAAAAATTAAATCTTAAATGTGGTGGAAGGCAGGCAAGAAGCAACTTGACTACCCAAAGAATTCAGGAGTTGTCCACAGTAGGTAGTTCTGAAGTAGGGTTGAAGGGAAAGTAAAAGAAGTGGTAGTGGCCGGGCGCGGTGGCTCAAGCCTGTAATCCCAGCACTTTGGGAGGCCGAGACGGGCGGATCACGAGGTCAGGAGATCGAGACCATCCTGGCTAACACGGTGAAACCCCGTCTCTACTAAAAAAATACAAAAAACTAGCCGGGCGAGGTGGCGGCGCCTGTAGTCCCAGCTACTCGGGAGGCTGAGGCAGGAGAATGGCATAAACCCGGGAGGCGGAGCTTGCAGTGAGCTGAGATCCGGCCACTGCACTCCAGCCCCGGCGACAGAGTGAGACTCTGTCTCAAAAAAAAAAAAAACAAAAAAAAAAGAAGTAGTAGTTGTCAAAGGCATCAGGTAAATTCCAAGATCCCTTCCCTCACTCCATGGAGGTGAAACACTATGACTTTCCATCCCCCATCTCATAGAAAAGTTGAAGTGCAGTCTCTCTGGAGAGAGTAAAACAAAAGATCTCTGCACTGGGGGATACTAGACGTATTTGACCATGAATACTATACTAACAACAAGGTGATTAAGTAAATAGGCATAATGGATATGAGAACCATTCTTAAGCCCTTTTCCAGAATGTTGACAACCAGACCTTTACAATTGAGTTTGGATATTAGAAAATATTTCTCCAGGCTATTTGAGCAGCCCAAGTGGCAAAATGTAGTTCCTAATATTGAGGGTTACTTAAGGTAACCACCCAATGGGATCACCCTGCAGAAAACTCCAGAGTTGACAAACACCATCCATGTACACAAAGCTTCATGTTAGCTTTTTGGTCTTTCACTCATAAGTATAAGCAACAGTCAGTGATTTCATGTGACATTTCAGGAGAACTCTAGCATGAAAGATTGAGACCAAAACAGATTAGACAAAATAAGAACTATGCCAGAAGGAAAGGCCTTTTTATTTATTTATTATTTTATTTTTTTGTGAGGCAGAGTCTTGTTCTGTCGCCCAGGCTGGAGGGCAGTGGCGTGATCTCGGCTCACTGCAACCTCTGCCTCCGAAGTTCAAGTGATTCTCCTGCCTCAACCTCCCGAATGGCTGCGATTCCATGTGCACGCCACCATGCCTGGCTGATTTTGTATTTTTAGTAGAGACAGGGTTTCACCATGTTGGCCAGGCTGGTCTTGAACTTCTGACCTCAAGTGATCCGCTCACCTTGGCCTCCCAAAGTGCTGGGATTAAAGGCATGAGCCACTGTGCCCGGCTAGGAAAAGCCTTTTTAAAACTCTATTATTACCAATATTCTCGGGGAGATGAGCTATTACAACCATAAACCAGGAATATCTATTAAGTCAACCAAGCACATTAACAGATTAAAGGAGAAAAATGATATATTATCTTACTAGATGCAGAAAAAGCATTTGATAGAACTCAACATCTATTCATGAAAAAATCTATTAGTAAACAAGGAATAGAGGAATTTTCTTTAACATCATAATAAATGAAAAATGAATCTTATAGAACCTGTAGTAGATATCATATTCAGTGTTTAAACACTAAAAACATCTCCTAAAGAAACAAAATGAGTAAAAATGAGAAAGGAAGGAAGAAGACAAACAGTGATTATTCATAGATGAAGTGATAACTCAAAATAATCTGCTTATATGAGTGATAACTTGAAATAATCTACTTAGAAATAATTAGAATTACTAAATTAGTAAAATAAATAATTACAATTAATAAAAGATATCAAGATTGATGGATATAAAGTCAATATACACAATCCAGTTGGATGTCTATATAATGGTAACAAACAGAAAAAAGAATTTAAACGAAACTTACCATTTACAGTAACAACAAACTGTAGGTATTTAGGGATAAATCTAACAAAAAATATTGTGGAGAAAATTACTAAAATTTATCAAAAGACATTAAGGAGAATGAAATAAGTGGAAAAGTAGACCATGTTCCTGAATGGGAAGACTCAAATATTAAAGACATTACCTTACCAATTCCCTAACAGAGATTTTTGAGGAACTTTGAAGCTGATTCTGGGGGAAACTAGTTATCCATGTTGAGTAAAAACAACAACAAAAATGGAATGAATTTTATTTCTATTGCTCCACCATATACATTATTAAAATCAGTTCAAGTGAGATTATTGCTTAAACATGGAGCAAACTATTACAAAACTTTATAATTTCAGGAAAAAATATAGATAAATAAATTATGACCTCAGCATAGGGCAGGATTCCTTAAACATAATGCAAGTGCAAGCCATGCAGGAAAAGATTGACATATTACATTAAAAGTATTTCTTAGTCAAAATAAATCCCATAAA
>NW_016828178.1:170946-184295 GCF_001698545.2 Rhinopithecus bieti
AAAAAAAAAAAAAAAAAAAAAACCCAAAAAACAAAACAAACCCAAACAGGCAATTCACAGAGGAGAAATAAATGACCTTTCAACATATGAACAGGTACTCATACTAATTAATAATCAGGGGAATGGAAAACCAAACCACAGTAAGACACCATTTTACCTGTCTCAGGTAGGAAAAATGTTAAAACGTCTGACAATACCAAATGTTGACCAGGATGGTACACGTGTAGATTGGTTCACTCTGGAAAATAGTTTGGTGATGTTTAGTAAAGTTGAAGATGCTCATATTCTATAACCCAGTGATTCTATTCCCAAGTAAATGCCCTGGAATCTCTCCCACAGGTGCATGAATGTCCATGGCAGCATTGCTTGTAATAGCCCCCAAACTGGGAGCAACTCAAATATCCTTTGATGGCAGAATGGTTAAATAAGTCATACAATGGAATATCTGACCCAGTGCAAATGAGTGAAATAGGGCTAATGCAACAACACAAGTGAATGTGGAGTACCTAATATTGAACACAAAACTGAAGCCACCCAAAATGTATGCAATGTGATTCTGTTGATATGACATTCAAAAACAGGCAAAAGGAAATAGTCTGTTATTTAAGGATACTTGCATACTCATAAAACTATATTTAAAAGTAAAAGGAGTGGTAAGCATAAAATTCAAGATAGTGCTTTACCTCTTGGGAGGAGAAGGAAAGATGGTAGAGGGGAAACAGCTTCAAAGATATAGATCGGTAGCATTTCACTTCTGAAGCTGGGCCCTGAGTTTCATCTGTGTTATAACTCTATTGTGCAAATTATATTTAAATGCATTTGGGATGCCTTCACGAGAACTTTAATATGTATAGTTGATCTCGTCAGGGTTTAATCTCTAAAGTGTCATAGGCCTGTCAGATTCGTGAAGCAAATTCCTTTTTGAGTGAATTTTGGCATACTGTTCCCATGGTGAATGATGGTATAGTTTCATTGTGAAGGCCAGATTGGCTATGTTCTGTTTGAAATTACAGTTCTCACTCAGATATGCAGGCTGATTGACTCAGGTCTCATCAGACTATTCTGTTACGATATGACGGCATCTGCTTGGGTGAAGCCACAACTTGTCCTCCTTCCCTTGAGCAACCCAGATAGACATCATTAACCTGACTCCTGCGATGTTGGTTCCTAGGAGGAGCACCGAACAACCAGTTCCCTGAGCAGTGGTGCTTTTACGTGGACAAAGAAATTCAGCCTAGATTATTTGGCCCTGGACTTCAATTCAGCATCACCAGCCCCCATGCAGCAGGTAGGAAGGGCTTTGCGTCTGAGAATCCCCAGGTGATTCCATTTCTGCGTAGACTTTTCTGACGATCAAATCATGCATATTCTCCTTAGAAAGTGTGAAAAATGCAGACATGTATAATGAAGAATATTAAAATCAGCCCTAATCCCATCTCCCAGACAGAATGAAATCTTGGTGTATTTCCTTCTAGGGTGTGTTCTTTGTGTGTATATGTATAAATAGATGTGATATTCACACTTCAAAATTTGGACCATAAAGTTTATAGAAAAATGTCTCAGGCAGAAATGAGGGTGAGGCAGAGGACCCTCCAGGTGTAGGAACATCCTGTTTAGGGAACAAGTAGCAGCCTAGTTTGGTTAGACCTGAGGGAGCAGTGGAAAGAACTGTAAGTTGGAAGTGGAACCCCTTAGTAAGGGGCCTTGAATGCCAAGTTGGGCAGCTACCCCTTTGGGTAGAATTCTCATCTGAAAAATGGAAATCAGAAATGACAGCACTTATGTCAAGGACTGTTGTGAGGATTAATTGAGTTAATACAGGTAAGTCATCATAGCTGTGAACTAGTATCACCCACTGTACAGCGTAAGGAATGAGTGCATGGGAAACAATGGAGGACTTTCCTACTCTTTTGCTGAGGTAACTCCTACTTCTTTTCTGCTTTTAATATCATTCCAAAAACCTGATATGAGACTGGAGAAAAGCTGTTAAGAAGGGTGGGAGCAATAAGTATAAAAGGAGCATTAGTCAGTTTTGGTAGACTATGCACTCAAAGCAAACAACCCCCAAATCTCATCTACTTTCAACACAAAGGCTCTTTTATTGCAGGCCAGAGCCTTTGTGTTCCAGGTCATCTCCAGTCCAGGGCCCAGGCAAGAGAAGCAGCCCCCATCTGAAGTGTGCTGGCTTCCTGGCAGAGGAAAAAGAGAGATTGCAGAATCACAGAATACCTCTTTTCTCCTTATGATTGGAACATGTCACTTCCTTTTTGTTATTGTTGTTTTGTTTTCATGAGACAAGATCTCACTCTGTCACTCAGGCTGGAGTGCAGTGGCATGGTCATAGCTCACTGCAGCCTCGATCTCCTGGGCTCAAGGTATCCTCCCATCTCAGCCTCCCAAGTAGCTGGGACTGCAGTTGCACACCATCACCCACAGCTGTTTTTTATCTTTTTAATAAAAAATGATCTTGACCTCCTGGGCTCAAGTGATCCTCCTGCCTTGGCCTGTGTATTAGTCCATTCTCATGCTGCTATGAAGAAATACCCAATTATAAAGATTCCTTTATAAATTACCCAGTCTCAGGTATTTCTTACCCAAAGTGCTGGGATTACAGGCACATGCCACCATGCCAGGCCATGTCACTTCCACTTACATTATATTGGTCAAAGCAAGTCAAGTGGCTAGAGCAAAGTTGAGGGAAACAACGCGTGTTTGTGCACACACACGCGCATATACAAAGTATAAAGCTTCCACACAAAGAAAAGGGCAACAAATATTTAACAATGTAATTTAATACAAAAGGGTAAACATTTTCCTGACATTTTAAGTTAGATGTAATGAAAACCTTTTTGTTCTCCTTCTTCAGAAACTTCTCCTTTCAGAAGAACAAAGAGTAGACTATGTCCAAGTGGATGAGCAGAAGACACAGGCTCTCCAGAGCACAAAACAGGAGTGGACGGATGAGAGGCAATCCAAAGTATGAGAAACAGGGAAACTTGGGGCTCAGTTTGAGTTTTTTCTATTTTTTTCTTTTCAACTAAAAACACACTGATGGTCAACACAGGTCAAAACCAAGAGAGAATGTGTAGTTTTCAACGTCTTGGCCAGAACCTTTAGGAAAGAAGACCTCTTTATACATTGAAGGAACAAAAGAAGGAAGCAGTTGCCTTCCTGAGGGGGCTCTGAGAGAATCTAGCCTCCCCCCGTCTTATCGGAGCAAAGATTGGAGTGAGTGTTGCCACCAACAGGATTTTATCATTTGACTCCAATACCTGAAATTCTGACCTGTCTCCTGTGCTTCAATGAGAATGATAAATTATCCTAGCAAAGGGGCCTCTGGAGACCATCTTGTTCCAGCCTCTGAAGACAGTTGAGGAGATCAAGCCCAGTGATGGTGGCAAAATCTTACTCCAAGGACTTCAGCAGACTAGTCATGTCAATCCCCAAAGAAAGACAAGTGACAGGGGCAATGGATCTCAGGCTCTGAGATAAGTATATCAGATGACACTGGTGGCTCTAAGGACATTGCAATTAAGCAGCTACCTGTAGCCAGGTATTCTGCTGCTCTTGGTCTTTTCCCATGCACCGTCTCATGTTTTCTCCAGAAGACCTTGGAAGATAGGCATGGAAGAGACCGTTGATGCCACTTTGAAGAAAAGAACACTGAGAACTAGAGGAGGGAATGCTTTGCCCAAGATTATCACAAAGCCAAGACCCAGAGTCCGGCTTAGAATACAGTTGTCCAGGCTGCCAATTGCAAACTCATTCCTCTACCTCATACTTCCTCTGAGGATTTTGACAAAATGGATTAATTGGGTGAGCCTTGGAGACATGTGGGAAACACCTGCAGACACAAAATGAGTAGGGATCTGAACAGGTGTTTTGATACTTGAAAGGTGTGCATGTCAAGTGACGGTTTCTTTGTGCGATGTTCAACTGGAACTCTATCATCAGTAGTTACAATTAGAAATACCTACTGATGGTCAGTCTGAAGGCCATTCTCATGGTCCCCTATGCAGTGTGTTTCCCTGTGAGCTGGCTAATGCTAGCAGAGGAATTTTTACCACTTTGGGGAAGGCGTAGGTTGTCCCTGGCTATCCTATGATGGGCCCAAGCTTTGGAGTGATAGAGAAAATGACCAGGAAAACCTATGAATTCCATTCTTAGGTTTCCCAGCCAATTGCTCCCCTCTGCTTGAGAAGTAACTAGGTACTGAGAGTACAAACACTCCCACTTTATAATGAGGGTGTCATGTCACCCCTTCCTTTACAGGTCCTGGGGTCCAGGAGACCCAGAATGAAGGTGTTAGTTGGGCATGAAATGTTATTTCATGTCTGTTCTTGATCCTTCTGAGCACCTACAGCTGGAAACTAAGCAGATACTGGTCCTGCATTCTGACTGAGATTTTGTCTTTTTTATGAGGATAGATCAAATTGGCAGTCAGGCCCATGATAGTCAGTGCAGTTGGGGCAGTTGTAGACTTTGCTACAGGATTTCAGGATTTCCAGTCACCCCACAGGTAAGTAAATGCCAAAGTCATCTTTTTTCAGACCATACAAGAAGTCATTTTGATTTTCAAAGAAGCCATATTGATTTTCAAAGAAGCAGGTTCTGGTGACATTATTTTCTTCCTTGGACAAAGTGGGGGAAAATTTCTAAGTATTTTAACTGAGTTCAGAGTCCTTAGTGAGCCTGGACA
The DNA here is from genome assembly GCF_001698545.2 of Rhinopithecus bieti. Lineage (NCBI taxonomy): Eukaryota > Metazoa > Chordata > Mammalia > Primates > Cercopithecidae > Rhinopithecus > Rhinopithecus bieti. Next base: position 175,646 of record NW_016828178.1, read on the forward strand.
GAGCAAGGAGAGGGCTCCCCACTCCCTAAGCCCCACAGCCAGCTCTGCATCACCACACACAGCCAAAGCCGGTGAGGAGCTGCCTTCTTCCCCATGTGACTTGCAAAGAGATTCAGGCAAGAAACCAGGGCTTCAAACTGCCAGTTCCCATGTGTGGAGCACTTGTGTTAGGGTCACTGATGATCTGACAAAGGCTGATGCAGAAATAAATTGTAGGCCCAAGTGTCAAGAAGCACACCAGACTGGAGATAGAAAAGAATAGCTGAAATTATGTCAGTAGTGAAATGTCACTCAATTGACCCCCCCAAAAAAGAAAAGAAATCTGTTTCTACAAAACATTTCCAGAAATGTATTTATAGCATGAAGAAATACACACATGGGTAGTGTGACCTGTTTGGATGTGATTACTGAAAAATGGAATGCTCTGAATAGGCACTCTCTGCATTAAAGGTGTGGAAGGTGATAGGGGTCAGAATTTTAAAATTTTAATTTTGAAAATGGTGACTCACCCCTCATTTCCAGAGTGTATGCAATTATGTCCTGCTTTGATAACTGTTAGAGGATGGCTATGCAAAAGCATAATGATTCAAGGAAACAAAGTACAGGTAGTTTTTGAGCTGACACCAGCAAAGGTACCATAAGTCAAAAGATTGCTTTTGGTGGAGATGATCGATGTGTGTGTATGAGAGAGAGCTATGTTTCTGACCAAGGGCCTGATGTTTGTTGCAGAAATGATCGCAGAGACCTACAGATGTGGGAGTCAGCATAACGGCAGCGCAGCGATTAACCCCACTTTGTTTTCTGTAGCTCCTTTTTGCTTCATTTTCTTCTGTCTCATCGTGTTAGAAAATTCCTCCCAGTCAGGAGTTGTCCAGTGCAGGACAGGGGACCCAAGGGTCTCAAGCCTGCAAGTCCAGAAGGTGACAAACCCAGGAGCACTGGGAGTTAAGCTTTCCTTGGGGAAGGAAGAGCCTTGAGGTCCAGCACACAGCCTGGCTCTAAAGGCACGAAGCGACCTGCCCACCGCACAGTCCACTTCACAGGATCAGCTGAATCATGACCTTTAAAAGTTCCAAGTTGAAACTGAAGGCTGTCCTCAGACCTGGCTTTTCCTCAGTCCCTGTTCATACCATCTCTGCACCCCAATCACACTGATTTTCAAATTCATTTTGTTTTACTGTTTCATTTCTGGCATTAATAAAAGTCTTATAAGGAGGAATCGTGACTTAAGTTCTTTTTTATTTAAGTGATGACATCCAATATAAATAAGGATCATGTTTTAAAAGCTGAATATTTGAAAATGGACTTCATAACCACTTTTACATTGAAGTACAACAAACTTAACCTGACTCACGTGCGCGTTATTTCACTGCAAACAGTTGAGCAGGTGTCTGTAATCAATACTGCTTCGGCTCAGCCAAACCATATCTTGTCATTTTCTTTATTTCTTCGTTGGAAACTAGCTTTTATAATTGACACTAAAATCAGCTGCTCTCCCTGACACCATGTATAACATGACCTTCATGATTACTTGCATGAGAAGGCAACTGCCCTAGGCCTGCCTGTCCTCAGCAGGCGTCTCTTTTGCCACCACCTCCCTTTTCTCCATAGCTGAGTCTCCCAGATGCCCTGGGTGCTGGGTCAGTGGCATGTCGAGGCCATGAAGCAAGGAAGGGACAAACAAAGTAGGGAGGGGACGGGCTCAGATTTGGGGGAAACAGACCAAAGGCATAGAGAGAACAGGCCTGGGGGATCCTGGGGCAGAGAGAAAGGACAAAAAGCCGCATTAAATGCGTCACCCCTGGTGAAGTACGAGGCCAATCATGAACACTTTTTTCCTACACACATACTCTAGACCAAGTCTCCGACCCACAGAAACAGCAGGTTGGCCCATAAGGCCAACTGAGAGACTCAGACCCTCACATACATGGACGCTGGAGAGCCGCAGGGACTGGATGGCTGTGCAGGGTGATCAGGTGGACAAAATGATCCAGATGGATAAAATGAATCTTGACCCCACTCTGCCGCCACATATAAACACAGATTCCGAGCGGACCTCAGTGGGAAAGGCGGAACAATAACTCTACGTGTTCCCTCTGCTTTAGGGGAGCCGTTTTGCTTGTAAGCACTGTTGTTTGGTCTTTGTTTCATGGTCAAACACCTCTATTTTACTTAGTTTTGTTTTGTCTTTTTTTGGCTTCCTCTTTCTTTATTGGGCACTTTGTAGATGTCACGCAGGTCTAAAAGTCACACTGTTAAATAATTATTTAAAAACTGACCAGGACAAAGGTCCTGGTCCAGAGCTCCAAACCAGAAGCAAAAAGGAATCGGGGCGGTGGGCTGGGGGTGCTCCTCCAACATCACCAAAACCCAGAAAACGAGCATCCTAAGCTCCTCCGTGGGCCAAATCCACGGCTTGGGCTAACCTGCAGGTGCCTCTGACTGCATCACACTCAGAGTAAGGTAACCAGCAAGGGGCTGGAGGGAACAGCCAGCAGAGTCCCTACATGGACAGATGTAACTGGAAGGAGGGCAGGAAACAGTTACTGTCCAGCTGTAGATAAGAGAGTGCAGCTAAGGCAGGTTGAGGGGCAGGGGAGAGGCTGGGGGAGCAGTATTGCAGCAATGCAGGAGTGTAGCCCCAGGGTCCTGTCCTAAGCAGCTGGTCAGGGTAGCAGCTGTTAGTTCCCAGATGGAGCTTCTGACCCGAGAGGCAAGAGATCTAAGTCCAGCTGTTCTTGTAAATGCTGATGGTAATGCCCTATCTTGACATGACAGTGTTTTCGGATCATGCCATCTGTGGGTAGTAACTCTCCAGTTAGCAGCTTCAGGAGAGTTGACTTCCCTGCTCCACTGGGCCCTACCAGAGCCACTCGTGTGTCAAGGTCAATTCCAAATTCTAGATTATTGTAGATGCAAGGCCTACTTTTGTATACTTGAAGCTCACATTTTGCACCATAATGACAGGTGGAGGGATCTTGCCACATGGTGGGAAATAAAATGACAGTGTCTTATCGCTCACGACCCTCTCTGTCAGTGCTGATGCCATCATTTTCTGTAGCGTCTTCTCCTTGTTCTAGGCCTGCCGGGCCAGCTTGGCACTGCCATGACCAAACCTCACAATGTAGTTCTTCATGTGTGCAATCTGATCTTGCTCCCAGTGAAACCTCTTCATCTGGTTCTCCTCCAGCTCTAGCCGCGTCTTCACATACTGATCATAATTACCCGTATAATACTTCAGTTTCTTGTTGTGCATATGAATGATGTTGGTACAGACACCACTCAGAAATCCTGGGAATGGGAGACTAGGACCAAGATGCGCTTAAAAGATTTTAGTTCTTCCTCCAACCACATGCAAGCATCTAGGTCCAGGTGGTTGGTGGCTCATCCAGGAGCAGCATGAAGGGCCAATTAAGAGGGCTCTGGCAAGGGCAGCCCTCATCCTCCAGCTGCCACTGAAGTCTTTTAGTTTCTTGCGCTGCGTGACAGGTGTGAAACCTAGTCCATGTAAGATCCACGAGGCCCTCATCTCCATTGACAATTCCATTCAGTTCAACAAATATTTAATGATCACCTGCTACATAAGAGGTATTCTTATTGGTGCTGGGTATATAAGAATGAGTGAAACAAATATGTCTTTCCTTAAGCTTCTGTTCTGGCAGGATGTGGTGGGCAGTGTTGGTGCCCTGCCCAAGTCCTCTGGTACCCCTTTCTCTGATTCCATGTGCTCTTCCTTCTGAAGCCTACACCCCTGGACCTCCTTCTCAGAGGATAGCCCCTCAGCTCCTGGAGCTGCTTTACCTGCAAGAGCAGAGAGCTGGAAATGGCTCGGAATTCACTCTCCCTACCCTGTGGAACCTGGCTGAATCTTTCCTCCCTCTGGGATTGCACCCTTGCTTGGATTCTTCTTCTTTGCTCTGCTTTCCCCACTAGGGGTTCTCAGCCTTTGGGGTGTCCAATTTTCATACATTGCCTTCTTGAAAAATGGTCGCAACAATATTTTCTGTCTTGCTTGCTCTTTCAGCATCTAGCCACTCCCCATTAAGAGATGGAGTCTATGTCCCATCCAGTAGAACTTGGGTAGTGATGCCGTGGCCAATGGTGTACAGCAGAGGGGACTCTGACTTCTGGGGCCAGGTCATACACGATGATACATCTTCCACCTGATATATATATATATATATATATATATATATCCTTGGAATCCAGCCATTATGCTGTGAGGAAGCACAGGCCACATGAAAAGGAACCAAGTTGCTTGGCCCTCAGACTCTTCTGAGTGTTACCAGCTGGCAGCCAGCACAAAATTGTCCCCTTCCTGTGTAAGACATCTTGGAAGCAGATTCCTTCAGCCTTCGGTTTAGCCACCCTAGCTGCTGCCACATGGAGCAAACATGAGCCTTACTCCCAGTGGCTGCCCAAACTGGAGATGCAAATGATCATCATCGTTTTGAGTCACTAAGTTTAGGGGTGGTTTGTTATGTCGCAACACTTACTAGACCACCAACCGAAGACAGAGGTGAGACAGGAAATACAAAACAAATTTGTACATTATACTGTATTTTAGAAGGTGGCAAGCAGTATGGGCAAAAAGAAAAGGGCAGTGAATTGGTCTGTGAGGGGTGCAGTTACATGATGAAGTAGGGTGAGGAGATGAAAATCGAGAAGATTTAAAGGAGATAAAGCAGCCAGCCATGAGTTAGATTTGAGAGAGCACCAAAGGCAGAGAGAGCAGAGTGTGCAAAAGCCCTCATTCAGCAGAAACCCTGGAATATTGAAGGTACAGCTGCAACACCAGGGTGGCTGGTATGGAGTTTGTAAGAGAGAGTATAGCAGAGAAGGTGGAGAGGTAATGGAGGATTCACAGATTACAATGTAAAGCCTTATTGGCCCTTATAAGGATTTTATCTTATCTTCTGAGTGAGAAGGAAACCAGTGAAGGGAATTGAGTAGGGGAGACATGTGATTGGACTTAACGACTTGAAAGGATCACTGTAGAGAATATGTTATAAGAAGATTAAGATTAGAATAGGGAGACCAGGTAGGAGGTTATTGCACTCAGATAGGCAAGAGGTGGTTGTAGCTCAGACCAGAGTGGCAGCAGTGGAAGTGGTGCGATGTGGTTGGATCTTGGATAGCTTAGACAGAATGACAGAATTTGCAGAGGGATTGCATGTGGGTGATGAGAATAAGAAAGGAGTCAAGAATGACTCCAGGGTTTTTCACCTAAGCAACTGGATGGGAGTATTCTCTTGGATTTCCAAGCAGATCATTATTTTTAGTATATGCAAAAGCTGCAGAGTCCTATAGCTGGGTCCATTTCCTAGGGACTCATGACACTGTGCAACCTTCCTATGCCTCAGTTTGAGTGCATGTGTGTGAGAGAGAGCATGCCCACTCACGTGCATGTGCCCCTTGAGGTTTTCCAACTGCAAAATGAGGGTTGTAACAGCCCCTAATATACCTAGAGATTATTGAGTCATGGTTGTTGTTAGATGACATAAAAGAGGTGATACATCTACAACAGGATCTGACCCACAAAATATTACCACTTGTTATTTTTAATGGAAGCTAGATATTATTTTAAATGCTTTGCATGTTATAGCTGATGAAATCCTCACTATGTGGCAGATATTATCAAGGCCAGCTTTATTGACAGGTGAATTTAAGGATCTGCTAATAGGTGGTATAAGGGATGTGTGGCCAAGAGAAAAGTCTAAGAATTCAGCATATTATTTTTGATCTGAACAGCTGTCATTAATCACTGTGTAGAAGAGTTGGAAGTGGGGAAAGATTAGAGGTTCAGTTTTGGAGTGTTAATTTTATCTCTCAAGCAACTGCAGATGTCAGGATAGGCAGTTGGATCTATGAGTGTGGAGTGTGTCTTGGAGTCTAGAGACATAATTTATACACACACACATGCCCATGTGCACATTTAACATAATATCTAACTTTCATTATAAATAACAAGTGGTAATATTTAGTGGGTCAGAGCCTGTGTATAATTTATGTCTCAACATGAGTCAATACGCATGCACGCACACACACACACACACACACACACACACACACAATTTATCCATGGGATTAGACCAGGATATCAAGAGAATGACTGTGAAAGTGAAGATGCCTTCCTCAGCTCCGATGTAATTGCCTTTATAAACAAACAGGTGAAACAATTCCCTGTAGTTCCCATCTGTCCCTCTGTCAAGACACACGCACATACTCATACTGCAACCCACTACATGGATTTCATTCCCTTTCCCCTCCCAGGTGTCTCCATCAACAGTTTGAGAAACCCTACCTTAGCTAATAGAGATGCAAATAGCAGACTCAATAAATTTATGGCCAGATGTTTTCTCTCAGGTGTCACAGATACAGTGGACTCTGCAGCAGGACTATGAAGTGCTTTATCTGTGTCTCAGATGACAAAGCACAAAAGTTCTCAATTCCATAACAGCAGCAAAGCCTCGCACGTTCTGTCCACTGACTGCAAGTGTGCCTGATGGAATATACTTAACACTACTAAACTGTACACATAAAAATGGTCAACATGACACCTTTTAGGTTATGTGTTTTTTTTTTTTTTTTTTTTTTTTTTTTACCACAATTTAAAAAAACCTCAAGAACTGCTGAACGGACAGCATACACAGTCATCCAGATGATACACTCATGGAAAAAAGTCCCTTCCTTCCTTCCTTCCTTCCTTCCTTCCTTCCTTCCTTCCTTCTTTCCTCCTTCCCCCCCCCCTTTCTTTCTTTCCTTTCTGTCTCTTTCCTTCTTTTCTTCCTTCTTTCTTTCCTTCCTTCCTCTTTCCTTCCTTTCTCCCTCCTTCCTTCCCTTCCTTTCTTCTATGCCTCCATCCCTGTCTTCCTTCCTTTCTTCCTTCCTTCCTTCTTTCATCTCTCTGTCCTATCTATCTCTATCATGAAAGAAAATGAAGTAATTAAGAGTAGGGCTTTGTAAACTGGAGTCTGGAGATTGAGAGAAGATTGCACTCACACCTGATAAAGTTCAAACCACAGAATGTTCCAGTAGAGTTTGATACACAACTGAGGTCAGTATCTGCCAGCCTTGAACGTCTCTCAGCTGGGAGTACCCCCATTAAATAACCAGTCTGAACAAGTTTGTAATTTGGGATTTCTGCACAGCCAATGAACTGCCTCAGAAAATAACTTTTTGTGGAAATCTCCTGTATAAAATTTATTCTGCCCTTGCCTTATCAGGGCTGGCCTGATTCAGTGTACCTGAATTGCAATTCTTTGTTTCCCAAATAAATGTTATTTTCTTTGGCCTCTATGTCCATCTTGCTTCAGTTAACAACTCTATATCTATCTCCACCTGCCATCTCTATTATGTATCAAAAGCAAGTTAGTTTGTGGTCATGGAACAATATGAACACATTTATTGCCATGGAAAAACAAAGTGCAACGTTCTCTCATAGAAAGTCAGACTGGCTTACTGATGATGTGGGTTACTTGGCATACATGTTTTGTCATTAGGATGAGCTGAATGTAGACTCCAGCATTCCCACAGAATGCACTTCAAACACATGTGCTATATACACTAGACCAGATACCTTACCCCTTGCAACTATTACACACTTGATAGCAAAATCACCTGGAACATATTTTCAGATGTGTGTGAGCAAGAAATATTTGAAGAACAGAGATATAAGAAGCAGACACACATCAACTTGGAAAGAAGCCTTAGAGCCACGCACAGGCAGGACATTGAGACCCCAGAGCACCTAGTGTAGCTCACACCTGCTTAATCTAATGTATTTCAAAATGACAAAATATACTAGTTTTAAGATATCAAACAAACACTATGTGATATGGTTTGGAACTGTGTCCCTACCCAAATCTCACGTTGCATTGTAATCTCCAGTGTTGGAGGTGGGGCCTGGTGGGAGGTGATTGGATCATGAGGTCGGTTTCTCATAGTTTGACACCATCCGCCTTGGTGTTGGTGTGGCAATAGTGAGCGAGTGCTCACGAGATCTAGTTGTTTAAAAGTATGTAGTACCTCCCCCCTCTCTCTCTTCCTCCTGCTCCAGCCCTGTGAGATGTGCTTGCTTCCCCTTCTGTGGGCAGCAAGCCACCCAGGTGCCGAGGCGAGAGACCGAGGGCACGAGCTGTTCCAGTATAATAAAATATATAAAATAAGAATAGTTATACTAGATATAGATAATAGATATGATTATATATTAATATCATTAATCATTAGTTTGTAGCAATTACTCTTTATTCCAATATTATAATAATCCTCGCTCTACAATCATAACCTAGGAAAAACCAGAGACAGGAGCTGAGGGGACATAGTGAGAAGTGACCACAAGACAGGAGTGCGAGCCTTCTGTAATGCCCGGGCAGGGCCACCAGAGGGCTCCTTGGTCTAGTGGTAGTGTCAGTGTAAAGGAAAAACACTCGCTCCTTAGCAGACTGGGAAAGGGAATCTCCCTTTCCTCGGAGGAGTTCAGAGAAGACTCTACTCCTCCACCTCTCATGGAAGGCGTGACTGATTATCCGGAGGCCTAACCGTCTCCCTGTGATGCTGTGCTTCAGTGGTCACGCTCCTGGTCCGCCTTCATGTTCCATCCTGTACACCTGGCACTGCCTTTTAGATAACAGTAGCAAATTAGTGAAAG
>NW_016828178.1:184736-189390 GCF_001698545.2 Rhinopithecus bieti
CTCCTCTCTTTCTCTCTGCCTCGGCTGCCAGGAAGGGAAGGGCCCCTGTCCAGTGGACACGTGACCCACGTGATTTTACCTATCATTGGAGCTGGCTCTCACTCCTTACCCTGCCCCTTTGTCTTGTATCCAATAAATATCAGTGCAGCCTGGCATTCGGGGCCACTACTGGTCTCCGCGTCTTGGTGGTAGTGGTGCCCTGGGCCCAGCTGTCTTTTCTTTTATCTCTTTGTCCTGTGTCTTTATTCCTACAATCTCTTGTCTCCGCACATGGGGAGAAAAACCCACCGACCCTGTGGGGCTGGACCCCTACACCCTTCACCTTCCATCATGATTGAAAGCTTCCTGAGGCCTTCCCCAGAAGCAGAAGCTGTTATGCTTGCTGTACAGCCTGCAGAACCGTGAGCCAATTAAACCTCTTTTCTTTATAAATTACCCAGTCTCAGGTATTTCTTTATAGCAATGCAAGAACGGACTAATGCATTATACTGCTCGAAAAGCTCTTCACTCTTTCCTATTCATTGGGTCTACAGAGGTTTACTGTGTTAGACAGTCATTCCTTTTAATAAAGTCGTGCACCACATAATGACATTTTGGTTCACGGAAAACTGCATAGACCACAGCCGTCCCATAAGTTTATAACGGAGCTCAAAATTTCCTGTCACTTAGTGACGCCTTAGCTGCCACAACGCCATAGCGCATTGCCTTACTTTTTCTATGTTTAGATACGTTTAGATACACAGATACTTACCATTATGTTGCAATTGCCTACAGTCTTCAGTTCAGTCACATGGTATCCAGGTTTGTAGTTAGGAGCAATAGGCTCCACCATACAGCCTAGGTGTGTAGGAGGTTATATCATCTAAGTTTTGTAAGTACCCTCTAAGATGTTCACACAAAGATGCAGTACTCAGAATGTACCTCTTTAGATATATTCGGTATCTTAACACTGAAATCTATTACCCTTAGTTATTCCCAATTAAAATATTGCCATGGAATGGATGGATGGTTTATAAATAATTCTGATGTGGGATAGTTTCTTCAAATAAAATCTTACCATATCCTCCCAACCCCCTGCCAAAATAATAAAAGCAAGTGGAAATGTAGGAATATCTACCTCCTTGGTGGCCTGATCTATGAAACCCTTGGTGCTCTTGGATTACACCTTGAGAAACACAGATCTTGACCAATATTGATAGGGGTGCGCTGTGCTTTTCTCAGTGCATACTCAGTAAAGCTATACACATAGTATGAATCACAAATATGGTAACCACTTATCTATCCATATTTTGTTAGAATATGTGTCCTCGTCAAATGCATCATCTGCTGATGGGCACTTGGGTTGCTTCCACCTCTTGGCTATTGTGAATAATAGTGTCTCTAATTGTGTTCTGTTACAATGGAGAACAGATTCTTATTGAACTTATGTAAGTAACCACATTGCCATAAATTAAGTACACTTACAAACCATTTTCAAATTCTGAATAAATCAGGTAGAGAGAAAGAAATATACTCCAATATGATTTTTCATGATCATCATTTCCCATTTGAACACGTTTCCACACTTCCTCTGTGATTTTCTTTGAGTTTACATTAATAAAACAATGGAAAGATTTGGGATACAGTCCCTCCTTGTGAATTTTCTATCTCCATAGCAATGGAACACGCTTGTGAAATATTTAGCAGCTTCCTATAAATCAGAACTTACTTTTATAATCAGCACATCTGAGATAAAATGAGCAATCTTTCTGACATGCTTACTGAGATGAAGGAAAATCCTGAAATCCCCAGGGGTAAAAAAGAGAACAATTACATTCAACATGGCTTGAGATGTATTAATTTTATTAACATGCTAAGTGCTGCAACATCATTACAAGAGAACCCCTACATTGCCTCTGGTCACTCTGCTTTTAGAAACTAAGAAATGTGACTTTAACTCTTGCTTTGTATATATGGACATGCAGTGATGTCCACAAGAGATTTTGGTGGATTTCCAGGGGACTCACAATCCAATGATCATGTCTGTAACTGAAAGCAGCGGTTTGAAAGGGGGACTTGGCATGAAGGGTATGCAGGGGAGGGAGTGAGCACATGTGGGGTCTATGTGACTCTCTCCTCAGTGCCTTGTCTATCAGGTGGTCGAGCTGGCACCGTCGCGAACAAAGAGCTAGGTTGTAAACTGGCCGCTGTCTCAAGATACACTCCAGATGGGACAGAGTTTCATGGTGGGCATACCTTAGGTTGTAAATTGACTGTTTTCTCTTGAGGCAATCTCCTGATGGGAGAGATTTCCGGCTTTGGAGCTTCTAAGTAGGTACATGGTTAGATGAGAGCTTGCCCTGTAGGGAGTGTCTGGTGCAGGGAAGGCAAAAGTAATGATTGCATTCTAAAGATTTGTTGGAGCATTATGGTACAAGATCTGGAAAGTCTCTGGGAAAACCTGTCTTGGTTCCCATACAGAGGGTGCAACAGAAGTAAAAATCTACCACAAAGAAGTGTGACTGTTCTTGCAACCGGGGCGAAAGTTGAAAGTAGCTTCTGCCACCACGATGATCCAGATCTGATCCAGGATGCTAACGAATGATCTCTCGATGATGTTCGTTCAGATATAGATTTGATTTGTTGGTGCATGTCTCTCAGGGCTATCGAGGCATTTCTTTAATTATTGGGGATGTATCCACAGCAGTTAGTCTTAACTATCGTGCACGTTCCCCACTGCCAATTGTAACTGGAGTTCCTGTGATGATGACCACTTGGCTCAGTATATATTTAACAGGTTACAAAAGGAGCTATGAGTATTCATGAAGGTGATCATAAGCCCTGTTTAGTTCTTGAGAATGGGTCTGTTTAGTTAAATAGCTGCATCCCATCCAGGAGATGACACTTTTATGGAAACAAAAGAAAACAAAGGTTAATGTTGGGCACAGCCTATCTAGATCTTAGACTCAAAGTGTCTTTAGTTACAGAGGAGGGAGTCGGTGGCAGACTAACATGTTTTTCTCATCTGTATTACAAGGAATGAGGTAGCAGTAATTTCACTGGTTCCAAATCAGAGAAATAGAAGAAAAATTTGAAAGTGTTAGTTTAGGGACTCATAGTCTGGAAAGAATTCACAATTTAGTCCACATTGCAGAAAGTAATAATAATATTAAAAGGCAAAACTCAAAGATAATGGACAAGACTACAATCTAACAAGAGGTTTTTTCTGAAACATATTTTTTCTCTCTCCAGTCCCCATTCTTACTAAACACAAATCATAGTAGGACAAACTTATTTTCAAAATTTTAGTCTTATGATGCTTGGCCCGATTATTTGGATAAAGTGCAGGAAGAATAATTATTTGGCAAATAGGTTCCTTTAAAATCGGCTTTGCTGGAATTTTATTCATAAGGAATCTTAGATGAGACCTCTCAAGGCCTCAAGCCCAGGCATGGTTTTTTCTGTGCTTGCAAATACTTGTATGGACTGGGTAAACATCTCTCCTTTCGAGGTCCTAAGATAACTTGGGGATCCTAGGTCTGTAGGAAAGTGACATTCTTTACTTACCACAGGTCAGGAACCCCATATAGGGACTGCATAGACAAGCTATGAGGCCAGTTTTTCCAAGGGGCTTTTATCAGCTCTACAAATCAATCATGATTCCTTAGAGCAGTCTGTTTATAGCTAAAAGCATGCCATTCCAGTCAAAGCCTTGGGGAAATAACCATTGTCTCTAATTGTGTCCTGTTACAACAGAGAACAGATTCTTATTGAACTTATGTAAGTAACCACATTGCCATTAATTAAGTACACTTACAAACCATTTTCAAATTCTGGATAAATCAGGTAGAGAGAAAGAAATATACTCCAAATTTCACTCACAGGAGTGTACTTTACCCAATTGTTAAAAGCTGTAAATAGCTCAAAAGAATTATGCTTTTCTGTACATGAAAACACAAAATAATTAGCAATATTTCAAACAAGAAATCATAAAAAGATTATTTTGGTCTTTTGTTAGTTCAGTCTATGTAATTAACTCTAGGTTTGCTGGATATTCATGAACACATTAGCTCTCCATGGGAGTCTTGGAAATTTTTTTCTCTTTTCTAATATCACAGTCTCCAAAGTTATCAGAAACCTGCATTCAAGAGTACCTGTCAGAGTCTTAGAGCTGATTATAAAGAATCAGAGTAAAAAAGCAATTATGGGTGACATGAGCCTCAGAACAGCCACAGTTAAAGACATAAACAACAAAGAAATCTGGTCATCTCTGTGGCACAAACAATTTAGCATAACAATCATAATTACTACTGATAACATATCAGGATTATAGGAATCTTATACAACTTTGGAACACATACTAAGAATATATTTATATGATTATAACCCAAAGAAAGCTTAACACCATTTTGTATTTGACAATGTTTCCTATATGGCTTCAATAGACCAAATAAGCCAAATATGTCTCTTTTGGACTTTAGGGTATCTCATATCCAAAAGGGTTGACCAGGTCAAAAAAGGACTTAATTTAGAATTTGACTTTGGAACTTTTGTTACATATCAAAGATTTAACCACTTGACATTACAAAATAGAATCCCGGATTACTATATGTCATTTATTTAGACAAAATGATAACTCAAAAATTTTAAAAAGGCAAAAATCTTTACTTGTTGG
>NW_016828179.1:0-4859 GCF_001698545.2 Rhinopithecus bieti
GTGTTAGCCAGCATGGTCTCGATTTCCTGACCTCATGATTCACCTGCCTCAGCCTCCCAAAGTGCTGGGATTACAGGCGAAAGCCACCGTGCCTGGCCGCCAAAATCGTTTCTTAGTCTTTGCATTTGTTTTCCCTCTGTCTGGAATATTCTTCCCTCAGCTCCCTAATTACCCTATCTAAATTAGTCTATCAAATGACTTTATTTTATTTTCTTCATGGGTGGGAAAGGATTTTGAGACCACCACTCAATATCTGAGTTCCATTTAAGATGTTGATTTAATTTTCCAAGTAGTGATGTCAATTAAGGAGTTAGAGATCTTTTAGTTGTTGTTGTTCTAGGCTTTGGAGGTTTATGTTTTAATTTTAATTGGATTTTAATTTATATATAACAAAATTCATAAATCTTAAGTGTTCAGTTCAGCGAGTTTAGGTAATTATATACCCCTGTGTAACCAACACCCAAATCAAGCCATCAAACATTTCCGTCACTCCAGAAAAAAATTTCATGTCCCTTTGCAGGCAATCACCCCTTCCCCACACACAGTGATCTGATTTCTATCCTCTAGATCCACGGTCTCCAACGTTTTTGGCACCAGGGATCGGTTTCCTGGAAGACAATTTTTCCACAGAAGGTGGGAGGATGTTTTCAGAGGAATTCAGCTCTCATAAGGAGTGTGCAGCCTAGATCCCTCTCATGTGCAGTTCACGATAGGGTTTGCGCTCTTATGAGAATCTGATGCTGCCACTGATCTGACAGGAGGTGGAGCTCAGACCAGTACCAATCCATGGCCCAGGGGTTGGGGACTCCTGCTGTAGATCACTTTTGTCTGTTCTTGAACTTCATATAAATAGATCACACATTGTATACTTCTATGTCTGCTTTCTTTTGTTCGTGCTTTTGAGATTTATCCATGTTGTTGTATGTAACAGTAGTTGGTTCCTCATACTGGTGAGTAATATCCCTTTGTATTAATTTATTACAATTTCTCCTTTCTCCTATTGACGTATGCATGCTTTGGTCTTCCATCCCTAGTTTTTGACCACATGAATAAGGCTGCTATGAGGATTCTTGTATGAGTCTTTTCATGGACATATGCTTGTATTTATCTTGGATAAATGCCTAGGATTAAAGTTGGTGGTTAGATCATAAAGGTAGATACATGTTTAACAAGAGTTTGCTAAGCACTTTTCCGAAGTGGTTCACCATTTTTTTTTTTAAGACAAGATCTGGCTTTGTCTCCCAGGAGTGTAATGGCATGATCCCGGCTTACTCCAACCTTCGCCTCCCAGGCTCAAGCGATTCTCATTCCTCAACCTCCCAGGTAGCTGGGATTACAGGTGTGCACCACCATGCCTGGCTAATTTTTGTATTTTTAGTAGAGATGTGGTTTCAACATGTTGGCTAGGCTGGTCTTGAACTCCTGGCCTCATGTGATCCACCTGTCTCGGCTTCCCAAAGTGCTGGGATTACAGGCGTGAGCCACCACACCCAGCCTGGTTCACCATCTTACATTACCATCAGCAATGTGTGAGGTTTCTCATTACTTCACATCCTTGCTAATATTTTGTGCTGCCAGTCTTTTTGATTTTAGCCATTCTAGAGGGTATGAAATGGCATTTCACTGCAGTTTTAGTTTGTATTTACCTGATAGTGAATAATGCTGGTAAGCTTTCCATGTGTTTGTTGTCCCTTCATAGATCTTCGTTTCTAAAATGTCTATTCAAGTCTTTTGTCTATTTTTCTATTAAGTTTCTGTATTTTGTTCTTTGTCAGTTATATGTATTGTGAATATTTTTTTCCCAGTTTGTGGCTTGACTGTTAATTTTCTTTAAAAAAAAAAAAAAAACTTTTGTTTTAGGTTCATGCGTACATGTACAGGTTTGTTATACAGGTATACTATATAACAAGGGTTTGTTGTACAGATTATTTCATCATCCAGGTACTAAGCCTAGTACCCATTAGTTGTTTTTCCTGATCCTCTCACTCTTCCCAGCCTCCACCCTCAATTAGACCCCAGTGTGTGTTGTTCCCCTCTATGTGTCCATGTGTTCTCATCATTTAGATCCCACTTATACGTGAGAATATGCAGTATTTGATTTTCTGTTCCTGCGTCAGTTTGCTAAGGATAATGGCCTCCAGCTCCTTACATGTTCCTGCAAAGGACATGATCTCATTCTTTTTTATGGCTGCACAATATTCTATGGCATATATGCACCACATTTTCTTTAGCCAACCTACCATTGATGGGCATTTAGGTTGATTCCATGTCTTTGCTATCGTGTATAGTGCTGCAACGAACATTGGTGTGCATATGTTTTTATGGTAGGATGATTTATATTCCTTTGGGTATATACCCAGGAACGGGATTGCTCAATGGAATGGTAGTTCTATTTTTAGCTCTTTGAAGAATTGCTACACTGCTTTCCACAATGGTTGGACTATCCATTTTCTTAATGGTGTCATTTTATGAGGAGAAATGTTTAATTTTAATTGTTTCATTTATCATTTTTTTTTTCTTTTAAGGTTAGTGCTTTCTGTGTCTTATGTAAGAAACCATTGCCTATCTCATGTCATGAAGATAACTGCCTGCATATTATTTTAGAAGCTTTAGAGTTTCAGCTTTTGCCTTTAGGCATATGATGCATCCAAAAGTAATGTTTAATTAAGTAGTGAGCTAGGGGGTCAAAGTTCCTTTTCCTTACATAAGAATATCTAGTTGTGGCCAGGTGCGGTGGTTCACGCCTGTAATCCTAGCACTTTGGGAGGCCGAGGCATGTGGGTCCCCTGAGGTCAGGAGTTCGAGACCAGCCCTGGACAACATGGTGAAATCCCATCTCTACTAAAAATACAAAAACAAATTAGCCAGGCATGGTGGCAGGCACCTGTAATCTCAGCTACTTGGGAGGCTGAAGCAGGAGAATAGCTTGAACCTGAGAGGCAGAGGTTGCAGTGAGCTAAGATCATGAGCCATTGCACCCTCCAGCCTGGGCAACAAGAGTGAAAGTCTGTCTCAAAAAACAAAAAAAGAAAAAGAAAAAGAAAAGAAGAAAGTAAAAGAATATCTAGAATATCTAGTTATTCCCAGCTCCATTTGATGAACAGACTATCGTTTCCCCCATTGAATTGTCTTTGCACCTTTGTTGAAAATTACCAGGCAGTACCTGTATGGGGTTATCACTGGACTCTCTATCCTGTTCCATCGATCTATTTGCTATCTTTATGTCGGTACCACACAGTAACTTTAGAGTAAGTGTTGAATACAGGCAGTGTGAATCATCCAAAGTTTTTCTTTTTCAAGTTTGTTTTGTTTAGGTCTTTTGCATTTTCAAATAAATTTAGAATCAGCTTGTCAATTTCTATAAAAGAAATTGACTGGAATTATAAATGGGACTGCATGAAATCCAGAGATCAATTTAAAAGAGTTTGACATGCTAACAGTATTGATTCTTCCAATCCATCAACATGATATATCTCTCCATTTATTTAGGCCTTCTTTAATTTCTTTCAGCAATGTATTCTATTTTTCAGCCTAAAAATCTTGAACTGCTCTCATTATATTTTTTGAGTATTTTAAATTTTTAAAATTTTATAAATAATAATGTGTTTCAAATTTTCTTTTCCCAGTTTTTCATTGCCAATATACAATTCTTTTTGTATGTCAACCTTGCATCTCAATCTTGCTTAATTTGCTTATTAGTTCTAGTATTCCTTTTGTAGATTCCTTAGCTTTTTTTCTATACACAATTATGTTATCTGAAGAAAAGTTTTACTTCTTTTTTTCCAATTCCTATATCTTTTATTTATTTTTCTTGCTTTATTGCACTGGCTAGAACCTCCAGTATGATGCTGAATAAAAGTGATGGGAATGGACATCCTTGCTCTGTTACTAATTTTTAAAAGAATATTCTGGCTGCTGTGTAAAAAAAAAAGATCCGTGAACAAGTAAAGACTAAAGATATAAATTTGTGATTCATGAATATATAGATGGTATTTAAAACATGAGCCCTGATGAATAACAACATTTAAAGATTGGGAAATAACTTAAAATAAAAATAAACTGATAACAGGACTGGAAAAATGAAAAAAATGCTGCCAGGAGACCAGAAATAATAACAGATAATATTTATTGAATGTTTACTATTTACCACGACCTATTCTAAGGACTTTTCATGTATTATCTTATTTACACTTTGCATATGGAGAGGAAATGGGGAAGTAAAAGACACTGCAGGAGAAGCTTGAGGATGTGGGATATCACAGAAGCAAACAAACAAAAAAGATTGTCTTAAGAATGAGAGAATGACTGACTTTTGGATATCAATGAGAAGCTAAATAAAGATAGAAGAATGCTCCTTGGACTTGCCAACATTGAAGCAAGAGGTTCAATAAAGTGGAGAGTCTGGAAGATGGGTTGGAGTGGGTTGAAGAGTGGATGGGAGGTGAAGAGGGAGAGGCAGTGTGAGTAGATAATTCTTTGGAGAAGTTGGGCTAAGAAGGGAGCAAGAAAAAAGTATCAGATGGAGAGGGCTGTGGGTCAATGAAGGAATGTTCATGCCCCTAGTGTTCTGGTCACACTATCTTTGTCCAGCTCTCCCACACTTGCCTTTGCTCACACTTCTCTTTACATATGCCAAGTTCTATCTCCATCCTTCTCCACCTGGCAAACTCTTTTCCTTTAAGACCCATCTCAAGTGCCCCTTCCTCTGTGAAGACTTCACTAACAATCAGGGTAAAGTGAGCCACTTCCTCCATCATGCCCCTAGGTATCATGTACACACTTCTATTAGAGTACTCAGCACATTGATTTTAATGTAACTGTTTTATTTGCTATGTGTCTCCCCTACTCTACTATGTCTT
>NW_016828179.1:5608-8050 GCF_001698545.2 Rhinopithecus bieti
AGAAGGAATATAGTAATAATTGTAGAGCTTTTGCTAGGAGAAAGTATGAATCACTTTATCTGAAGGAAAGATAATAATTCTGCCCTCCAATTACAGAACTTTCTGAGGTGTTCTCATGTAGAAGTCCTTAAGAAGACACAGGAACTTGTACATTTAAAATGGGTGTTGATGGTGTGTAAATATACTTTACAAAAGCTGCTTTTGAAAAAAGGCATAGATCAATTTGAGAGCAATGTCTCCAATCTAATAGAACCCACTAAAGAAACTTCTCTCAGGTTCCTATGCCAGGAAGAGCTGCACTCTTCCTAAGCAAAACTATGGTTTATCTTTTTTTAATTTTATTATTTATTTATTAAATTTATTTATTTTGAGACGGAGTCTTGCTCTGTCGCACAGGCTGGAGTGCAGTGGCACAATCTTAGTTCACTGCAACCTCTGCCTCCTGGGTTCAAGCGATTTTCTTGTCTCAGCCTCCTGAGTAGCTGGGACTACAGGTGTGTGCCACCATGCCTGGCTAATTTTTTGTATTTTTAGTAGGGAGGGGGTTTCACTGTGTTACCCAGGTTGGCCTCGGTCTCCTGACCTTGTGATCCGCCTGCCTCGGCCTCCCAGAGTGCTGGAATTACAGGTGTGAGCCACCGTGCCCAGACTGGTTTATCTTATATACAAGAGAAACTCTATCTCACTTCCTTCTTTTCTTTGTCCACCAAGAAGCCCAGAGGCAGTTTTGCAATTCACTTATGGCACTCCAGCACACTGTTTTAACTTTACTTTTTGTTTCACTTAATTTTCCTTCCTATATTTTCCCTTGGTCATGAATTTTATCTATTGATTATTTTTTATCCTGTTACATTACATAGGTTGATGTAACCCACTTCACATCCTCTCTGGAAGGACGCAGTATGTAACTGACCAAACCACTACCTTTGGTTACTTATTAGTTAACAGAGGAAGGCAGTATGAACATAACAAATGCTACTCCATGTTGGAAACACCATTGCTGCTAACCATTTTAGAGAGAGTGAAGGGGGAATGAACTCAGGCTCCACTTGACTTACTAGGTTACTTGGCTATAACGATCTCCGAGAATAGGTGTGCAGAGAATGACCATATGTAAATATCCAATTAAATATTTTTGAAATTTGTAAGGCCAAAGCTAATTTATTATGCTTTGAGACACTTATTTCTCATGGACACTCTGTACCCATCTGCCCAGCAAGAAAGAGACACTCTGGAACAGAAGGTCAAGCAATAGGTGATGGTAGGCAACATTTCCATTTTCTCAGTGCACTTGGAATAAGAATTCCACTGCTCACCATGGGCTGGAAGACCCCAAAGAAGCTGGCTGTTGTCTGTCTCTCCAACCTCCTCTCCTTCTGTTTTCTCTCTTGTTCCACAGGCCACCACGGCCTCCTTTCTGGAAATGCCTGGCTTTTCCCCATCGTAGAGACCTTAGATTCCTTTGTTCCCTCTGCTTGGAATGTTCTTTGTCCAGCTCTGGATTCAAGCGATCCTTTCTCATCCATGAGGTCTCAGCTGACACAGCACCTCCTGGGAGAGGTCTTCTCTGACCACCCTTTGTTTCTTTCCTCATAAAGCACAATTAGATTGTTTATTTGTCTACTTGTTTTACTCTGCCTCCTTCACTAGACTGAAACCTTCTCAGGGCAAGGCTATCTTACTCATATGAAGAATACTGAATCTCCATAGTGGTGCCTCCACAGGGACTCTTACCATCCCCTCCTGTTTGTTTCCACTATAGCTCTAATCACAATCTGAAAGCTGCTTTCTTTGAGTTCTTGGTTATGGCCTGGCTCTCCCTACTAGACTGTAATGGTACATGAGGGCAAGAACCAGGTCTCCCTGGCTCACTTCTATATCCCCAGTACCCAGCCCAGGCCCTGACACTGGATCAATGATGAAGCCTTAGCTTTTACATTTAGGGCAAGCACCATGGTCACCTCTTCCTGAGTGAAATCGCTTGCTTTTAACTGTTTAATCTAGAATTACGGCACTGGCTGATGGTTCCAAACGAAGAAGAATGAAGGAGAAATGACCTTTCTATTCCTGTTATGCATCTAAATCATGGAGGATTTCAGCACAATTTTTGAATGGTATTGTAGGAATGCAGAAGTGCATAAGCAAATGTTTAGGCGACTGGAAAACTCTTTGTGTTACTTAGCAGCTGCAATATTGAGAAACATTTTTTATGCCTTGTGTGCACTGTGAAAAGGCAAATGGCCTCTCATTTTTTAGCGTTCTCCAAACTCTTAATTTAAAAAAGCCAAAATTGACAAATGGGATCTAATCAAACTAAAGAGCTTCTGCACAGCAAAAGACACTACCATCAGAGTGAACAGGCAACCTACAGAATGGGAGAAATGTTTTGCAATCTACTCATCTGACAAAGGGCTAATATCCAGAACCTACAAAGAACTCAAA
>NW_016828179.1:11755-15817 GCF_001698545.2 Rhinopithecus bieti
TTTTTTTTTAAGTTGAAGTCTCACTCTGTCACTCAGGCTGGAGTGCAGTGGCATGATCTTAGCTCACTGCAACCTCTGCCTCCCAGGTTCAAGCAGTTCTCCCGCCTCAGCCCCCCGAGCAGCTGGTATTATGGGTGCATGCCACCAGGCCTGGCTAATTTTGTATTTTTAGTAGAAACGGGGTTTCACCATGTTTGTCAGACTGATCTCAAACTCCTGACCTTGTGATTAGCCCCCCTCGACCTCCCAAAGTGCTGGGATTACAGGTGTGAGCCACATTGCCCGGCCCAGACATGACCTTTCTAGGGCCTAGCATCTTCCTGTGCGAATCTCGACTGCTTGCTCTCTAGGTCTGTTGCACACACACACTTGCCATCCTGATCCTGTCCCATGCCACTCTCCTAGGTTGGGTCCAGTTTCCTGAACCCCAATTGTTCTCTAGACTTGTTTTATTCCCTTGTTTTGCTAGAGCATATCCTCCAGTAGTCTCTAAGTAGGCTGCACAAGAGAGAAAGTTTCTGATCTCTTGCATTTGTGAAAAGGTCTTTAACCTCACACTTGATGAGTACTGTAGTTGGGAATGGAATTCTGTGTTGAAGATGATTTTCTCTCACATTTTTATAGCATTGCTCAGTTATCTTGTAGCATATAGCGTTGCTCTTGAGAAGCCTGATACTGTTCGGATTCTCCTTTGTATGTTGTGTGACTGATTCTCTGGAGGGTTTTAAGATCTTCTCTCAATCCCTGTTGTGTTGGCATTTCAGCCTCTTCTGTGCCTGGTGTCTTCAATTCATGAGCCTCTCAAATTCGTGTGCTCAGATGTCTCGTTTGAGGAGATGTATAATGAGCACCATGTGATTCAGGGAGAGGGTGGGAGTGAAGGTAGGGTAGGGGATGAGGGTGTTGTCTAAAGCACAGCTCTGCTCATGTAACTCCTCTGCTCAGAAGCCTTCCTATTTATCTCTTGCCTAGTGAGATAAGTCCAAACTTTTTAGCATGGCATTCAATGCCCTCTAGGATACGGCCTAACCTACCTGCACTGCTTTAGGGGGTTACTACACTTCAGTTATTACCTCCGGCCCAACGAGGGTACTTGACACTTCCTAAACACAATAGGTGCATCTCACTTCCATTGCTCTTCCTGTGCATTGCCACTCCATCCTGCCCTAATCACCTCACACAGCTAGAATTGCCTTTCTCACTGACCTGTACCTGTCAAAGTCCCACTACCCTCCAAAGCCCCAAAGGTACTTCCTCCATTAAGAATTGACTTTATTCTCATCATAACTTTTGGTGCCTCCTTGGGTTCAGTCTTGGCTTTCTTCCATGTTTTCCAGTTATTGATACACACAACTGTACTATAAACTCTGAGACAGTAGTGATATAAAATTTTGTTTTGGCTTCAATAGCACCTAGCACAGTGCATGGCATATAGTAGGTACTCTACCAATGCCTGTGAAATAAATGCATCTTATATTTCTGTAAGTATGGAAGAATACCATCACATTTTAACAGCTTTATTGAGATATCATTCAAATACCGGACAATTCACCTATTTAAAAGGTACAGTTAGGCCAGGAGCGGCGGCTCGTGTCTGACACCCTGAACTTTGGGAGACCAAGGCGGGGGAATCACTTGAGCCCAGGAGATCAAGACTATCCTGGGCAACACAGCGAGACCCCATCTCTAAAAAGTCAACAAAATTAGCCAGGCATGGTGGTACACACCTGTGGAGGCCCCAGCTACTCGGGAGGCTGAGGTGGGAGGATTGCTCGAGCTCAGGAGTTTGAAGCTGCAGTGAATTATGATCATGCTACTGTACTCCAGCCTGGGTGACAGAGTGAGACTCTTCAATAAATAAATAAATAAATAAACAAACAAACAAACAACATACAGTTCAATGGTTTTTAGTATTCATAGAATTGTTCATCCATCACCAAAATCAATTTTGAACATTTTCATCACCCCAAAAGAAACCCTGTAGCCATTAGTAGGTGTTCCCTATTTCCTACCAACTCTCTAGCCCTAGGCAAACAATAATCTACTTTCTGTATCTACAAATTAGCTTAGCTGGTCATTTCACATAAATGGACCCATAAATATGTAAGTTTTTAATGACTGGCTTCTTTCGCTTAGCATAACGTTTTCAAGATTCACCCATGTTGTAGCTTGTATCAGTACTTCATTCCTTTTGCATGTGGAGATCCAGGTATCACAGCATTTGTTGAAGAGGTTATTCTTTCTTTCCCCATTGAATGGACTTGGCATCCACGTTGAAATCAGTTGATCATAGACTTATTGGCTCATTTTTTGACTCTCAATACTATTCCATTGTTCTATATGTCTGTCCTTATTCCAGTAGCACACTGTTTTGATTACTGTAGCTTTGTGGTAAGTTTTGATATTTGGAAGCGTGAGTCCTCCAACTTTATTTTTCCTTTTCAATATTGTTTTGGCTATTCAGGGCCCCTCGTAATTCTAAATGAATTTGAGGATTGGCTTTGCCATTTCTGCAAAAACTGCTATTGGAATTTTGATAGGAATTGTATTAAATTATGAATCAGTTTGGGGAATATTGGCATCTTAACAATATTAAATCTTTTGCTCCATGAACATGGAACATCTTGCCATTTATTTAGGTCTTCTTTGGTTTCTTTGCAGGATGTTTTGTACTTTTCAGAATAGAAGTTTTGCATCTCTTTTGTTAAATTTATTTCTAAGCAATTTACTCTTTTTGATACTATTGTGAACTGAAGTATTTTCTTAATTTTATTTTCAGATTGTTACTATAACAGTTTGGATAAGATACAAAAAATCACCATGATCAATCAAAGTTTAAAATCAAAGGTGGTTAATACATATTTTTAGGTTGTTGTTTCAGGGCTTCCAGTGTTTTACAATGTCCAGCATAGTAACAAGGCTTTAAAAAATTATCCCATTAGTACGTTTTGGTAATGTGGAAACAATTGACCTCACTAATGGATTTAAGATTATCATAAAAATTCTAAGCCAATACCATCGTATCTAAGAAAAGTTAATGTGAAACTGTTTACTTTGGTTGTTCCAGAAACCTGTCTGCTAATAGTTAAGGTATTTAATATGCTCCTTGGGTGACTGGGTATTTCCATAATTATAGTTCTTTCTCTAAAAACGTGGAAAATTCCTGGGTGTTGGCATTAAACGTCCCGTTTTCTTTAATGAACTGAAAATCAGATCCAATCAGATTAAAATTTTCTCAAGGACCAAGATCTGGACTCTGCAGTTAATGTTCTGGATGAGTTTTGATTTTGCAGTAGACATAAATTCATACCAACTCCTCACCTAGAGAAGTCAGTCCCTCCTCTTCTCTATTTTTCCCTTAAGACAAACACTTAGCATAGTCCTCTCTCTTTGAATTGCTGGTTCTCCTTGCTTTATGCCTAATTAAATAATAAACAACTTTATCAAAATATCTAGTATGTTATTGGCCAGAAATCAAGTATACAGTGAACATTTATTTTACTTGAAACAATATTTTTTATCTTAAAAAAGGTTTTTATGCTAGTCAGGGTTTTAGAATGTTTACTCAGATTTTGTGTCAACTTTTAAAAAGAAATTTCATAGACGGGAGGTATTTGAGAAGTTGGAAAGAACCTTAGAAATCCAGGACAGGGGTCTGTGAGCCAAGTTCAGCCTGTAGACATGTTTTACTTGGCCCCGGTGGTATTTCAAAACTATTTAAATTAGTTGCCAACATTTACAAGTCATAAAAATCTGGATTTCTGCATTTTCTTGAAAAAGTGGGTAAACCTGGCCATCTCAGGGCTACACTGCAGCATGGTACATATTGGGGGCATGTGCACTCCATCCAGTTTCTCGGGGTCCTCCTGTAGGCTCACTTCCATCAGTTGTATGACCTGCTGACCCTGGGGGGCCCTTTGCATCTGTAACTCCTAAGCTAACATAATCCCTTTCTGAGGTTTTGAGACTGAAGTTTGGAAAAATCATTACTGCCCAAAGCTAGTAAACAGCTAATTAGTTGTCAATTACTGTTTCTTTTCTTCTTTTTTTTTAAAATTTTTA
>NW_016828179.1:16153-19081 GCF_001698545.2 Rhinopithecus bieti
ATTTTCAAAGGACTTTCTTGCTTGAATGGCACCCCATTGATGTAGTTAGGCTTTTAAAACGTAACAAACTGCTCCAGCCTGGGTGACAGAGCGAGACTCCGTCTCAAAAAAAAAAATAAAATAAAAGTAACAAACTGACAGAGGATCCAAAAGAGCCACAGCAAATCAGACCGATTATACCTAGAAACAATAAAATGTGTTCTGAATCCTCATTGTTTTACTCTATCTCCCAGTTTATATCTGATCTCCTCTTCAAAATTTTCTTTCTTGTCTTTCTTTTGTTTCTCTCCTTACAAACTGCTATGATTTATTTATATATCTGGGTCACAAGTAAGTTAGTCCTTAATCATCTGTTCATTCATTAAATATTGATTTGAGTGCTTACTAGTTGCCAGGTGCTGTTCTGGGCACTTGGGATAGCACAGTGAACAAAAAGGACAAAAATCCCTTGCGCCACTTACATGCTAGTGGGAGAAAGAGATGGTAAGTAAACAAAGAAGATCATTTCTGATAGTTACAGGCACTCCGAGGGTGTAAAAACAGGACAATGTGACAGTGAGCTGGGGTTGGGGTCTATTTCCCCATGCAGAAATAGACCCCAACAACAGAGTGAGACCATGTCCCAAAATAAATAAATTAGCCAGGAGTGGTGGCACCCACCTGTGGTCCCAGTTACTCATGAAGCTGAGGTGGGAGTGCAGCAGGAGAATAGGGTCTGGAGGCAGAAACCTAGGGCTGTTTCACGTCAACTTCCTAGATCTAAATTGAAAAGAAAACCCTAAGTTTCCATGCCTAAGTAACAAAAGGACCAGAGGCGACTCCCTTTGCAAACCCTCACCTTTTCTGCATGGGCAGATGAGAAATTTAAAGTACCTCTGATGGTTGCTTTTTGCAACCAATCAGACATTTGTGCAGGAATGTGACCTTTGTAACTTCACTCCTGATTGCAGGCTACCACTTCATTTACATGAGGTGAGCACCAAGTGGCCAATGGGAAACCTCTAGGGGGTATTCAAACCCAAGAAGGTTCTGTATCAGGACCCTTGAGCCACTGCTTGGTTGGCTCCCACACTGTAGAGTGCACTTCCATTTTCAATAAATCCCTGCTTTCATTCTTTTGTTGCTTCATTCTTTCCTTGCTTTGCTGTGCGTTTTGTCCAATTTTTTGTTCAAAATGCAAAGAACCTGGACAACTTGTGGTCAAGACCCTCTACCGGTAACAGGAGGATCACTTGAGTCTGGGTGGAGGTTGCAGTGAGCTGAGATCACGCCACTACACTCCAGCCTGGGAGATAGAGCAAGACCCCGTCTTTAAAAAAAAAAAAAAATCCATTCGTGGTTGGTTGAATCCACGGATGCAGAATTCACAGATACGGAAGGCTAACTGCGTCTCTTCTGAGTCTTCCATAGCAGACTGCATAGTGCTAGGCATATAGGAATAAGTAAATACACACTTACTAATGCGTTGACTAGTTGATAATTGGGTCAGGGACCCTAAGTATCCTCTGGAAGTAGGCTGGCACTAGGAGGACCTGGAACGCAAAGCTTAGGAATGCCTCATTTGCAATAGACAGTTTCCTTAGGATAAAACAAGGACAATGGAAGCAAGCACCAGGAGTTCTATAGTGTTTCCATCTTACATGATGTCTTGAGAACTCTGTAACACCTCTGTGCAGAAGAGAGCAAGTCTTTGACTCAGTGACTCAAATGCAAAAGAAGTTGTCATTGGATGTCACTAGTGTCAATGGCGTCCATCCTCTTGAGTATACAAGATACAAACAGGTCTCCCCTGAGAGGAGCAGCAGTGAGCAGGTGAGGCCCCAGTACTTGGCTGTGGACGAGCCTATTGCCTGGCCCTCAGAGAACTGTGGGTTCTGAATGGGGTGTGGGTGTGTGTGTGCACGCACGCGCGTGTCTGTGTGTTTGCACACGTGTGTGTGCATGTGCATGTGTGTGTGCACATCTCTGGAATCTGCTCAGACCTTTGAAACAGTTCAGCAGTTAAGGCAGAAACTTCCCAAGAGATGTCAGAGAAACCAGTGTGGATCATTATCTGATGATTACTAAATATCAGCTTGAGTGAAAGCTAAAGGGGTTCTGCCAAGAACTCCTCTAGGCTGCAATCTCTGTTAGAGTTCTGAACCTTCCATTCACTGACGTATACAAAGTGGCAGGGAGAAGGGAATCTTGCTGATCTATGGGGAAAAAAAATGCCCCCAAATAATTATTATGTACCTCAATGGCAAGTTATGATCCAACATCTCTAAAAGATGTATGTACAGTGGGCCAGGCACGGTGGCTCACACCTGCAATTCCCAGCACTTTGGGAGGCCAAGGTGGGTGGATCACCTGAGGTCAGGAGTTCAAGGCCAGCCTGAGCAACATGGCAAAACCCTCTCTCTACTAAAAACACAAAAAATTAGCCGGGCAGGGTGGCGAGTGCCTGTAATCCCAGCTACTTGGGAGGCTGAAGCAGGAGAATTGCTTGAACCCAGGAGGCGAAGATTGCAGTGAGCCGAGATCGCGCCATTGCACTCCAGCCTGGGCAACAGAGCAAGATTCTGTCTCAAAAAGAGAGAGAGAGAGAAAGAGAGAAAGAGAAAAGAAAAAAGAAAAAGGTATGTACAGTGGGATCAGGAACACATACATGAAAATAAGTGTGTCTATTCTAGCATAACGTAGTAAGAGTTCTTGGGTTTAAATACTGGTAACTCCTTTTAAGAACTGAGTGACCACTTTTCTCATGTGTAAAATAGGATAATATAGTATCTCATCCCATAAGGTTACTGTAATGATTACATGAGATCATACATGAAAACCAGTTAAAACACTGCCAGGCGGCCGGGCGCGGTGGCTCAAGCCTGTAATCCCAGCACTTTGGGAGGCCAAGACGGGCGGATCACGAGGTCAGGAGATCGAGACCATCCT
>NW_016828179.1:19579-31068 GCF_001698545.2 Rhinopithecus bieti
AAAAAAAAAAAAATTTCATACTTGAGCTTCACTTCTGAATTCACAGAAGATATGGTTGAGTATTACATTTAAATATTCTGAATATGTATATGTACTTTTATTTTGAGTTGCTTTTTCTATAATATTGTTTGTGCTTAAATAGTGAACAACCGAAATATTAATGGATGAGAAGGAATGTTTAATTAACTTACTTTTATCAGACACCATGTCCACTTCTATATTTAGCAACTGAACTAATAGAGAAGGCTGCTGCAGAGTTAGTCAGCACATCAGCCTGTTAAATATCAAAGAGCAGAGAAGGCCTTTTGTCTCAGCATTGAACCAGATACTGAAATGCATTTAATTTTAGCATTTCCACAGGAGGAAAAAAAGATATAAAACAAGATAATTGGGAAAAATGTCACGCACCGCCTAAGTACACGTTTGTCAAAGGTAAAATGCCAGGAGGGTGGCAGCCTAAGTAAGAGGTCTGCCCAGAAACCAGAATTCATCCTCACAAGTGAATTCTTTAAAATAATTTACCGTTAAAACAGTCAAGGCTCCCATCTCCACTAAAAGAGGTCCCAGGGAGTAGTAGAGTATTGAGTAGGTGGTGGGTTTTTTTTCCAGAAGCAGTTTCATGTGGTCTACTTTAGCATTTAAGGACTCAGAGGGTGTCATCAGTGCAATTGATGAGAAGGATTAGAAGAATGAAAGAAAAGCTTTCTCTTCAGAGTGAGCTTTTATTTTCTTAAGATTGTTTTATGTTGAGAATGTATATCCAGGTATAGGTGGCAGGGAGGAAGAAGTAGGCAAGATGGGCATATATATATATAAATTTTTTGAGATGATGTCTCGCTCTGTTGCCCAGGGTGGAGCGCTGTGGCGTGAGCTCGGCTCACTGCAACCTCTGCCTCCCGGGTTCAAGCCATTCTCGTGCCTCAGTCTCCCGAGTAGCTGGGACTACAGGTGCATGCCACCACACCTGGCTAATTTTTTCTTTTTTTTTGACGTAGTCTTGCTCTGTCGCCAGGCAGGAGTGCAATGGCGTGATCTCGGCTCACTGCAACCTCCACCTCTGGGCTTCAAGTGATTCCCCTGCCTTAGCCTCCCGAGTAGCTGGGACTACAGGCATGTGCTACTATGCCCGGCTATTTTTTTTTTGTATTTTAGTAGAGATGGGGTTTCACCATGTTGACCAGGATGGTCTCCATCTCCTGACCTCGTGATCCGCCAACCTTGGCCTCCTAAAGTGCTGGGATTACAGGTGTGAGCCACTATGCCTGGCTGCCTGGCTAATTTTTTTGCATTTTTAGTAGAGATGGAGTTCCACCATGTTGGCCAGGCTGGTCTCGAACTCCTGACCTCAGGTGATCTGCCTGCCGCAGCCTCCCAAGGTGCTAGGATTACAGGCGGGAGCCACTGCGCCCTGCCTCAATCCTAATGTATTTTAAAGGTTTTGTTGTATTATGAAGGTAAATTGCACATTCTTAATAAACAAAGCATAAAGAGAAAGAAGTTTGAGCTTTGATCAGCTATGATAATTTCTTTAGTTTATTTTGGTTTTCCAAGAAACTGGGCCAGTGCTTGCCACATAGTGAGTCCCAATAAATATTTGTTGAATACATGAGAAATAGTTTCACATCGATGGTGAAGTGAGCATATGTCTAATTCTCCCCATATTATTTCAAACACATAGGAATGATCTAGAAGGTCTTGAAGATATTTAAAAGTACATGACCATCAACTGTGAGAGGAAAATTGAAAATTGTCACAGTCCAGAACAGAGACAGAAACTAGAGTGGTGAGCTAGGAGCAGTCTAGGATAGGGCTTCAAGTCCATGGGGAAATGCGGCCAAACTTTCCCAGTATGTGGTAGGAGGCTGGCACCAGGATCTCTGTGTGAAAGCAAGGTTTACAGCTGTGCTTCCCTCCTGGTCTGCCTACCCACTAGGATTGGACCAGAATCTTCCTGCTTGTCTGAAGCAGCAGCTGAGGCAGAAAACTCAAGCTAACATAAGACCTATGCCTGGTTTGTGCCATGTAAGTATGGGCATTGGAACTGCTGCACCTTACAGGAAGAAGCCCTGATCTGAGCTTTTGCTAATTCAAGGAGCCAGGACTGGGAGAACCGAGAAACCACCTCCATGGGGATGGGCATGCAAAAGAAAATAGAAAATTAGCTCCCAAACAAAACGATAACATCTATGGGGAAGTTGGGCACCACAAAAAGTGGCCAGATAGACCCAATATCTGAGGATATGAAAATAACGGAATAACCTAAAAACGACTTTCAAGCAAGCATGTTTAAAATCTCCAAATTTGGCCAGCCACAGAGGCTCATGCCTGTAATCCCAGCACTTTGGGAGGCCGAAGCAGGTGGATCACCTGAGGTCAGGAGTGCGAGACCAGCCTGGACAACATGGTGAAACCCTGTCTCTACTAAAAATACAAAAATTAGCTGGGCATGGTGGCACACGCCTGTAATCCCAGCTACTTGGGAGGCTGAGGCAGGAGAATCACTTGAACCCAGGAGGCGGAGGTTGCAGTGAGCCGAGATCATGCCATTGCACTCCAACCTAGGGGAAAGGGCCAAACTCAATCTCAATAAAAATAAAAATTTTAAAAAATCTCCAAATTTTAAATTAAAGTTAGAATTTAATTTAATTTAAATCTTGTGTTTGCAAGATGTGAAATATTATATATAGTATTCTACCTTTTGTACAAGAAAGTAGCTAATATCTGCAAAATATATTTTTTCAGATATTAAAGAAGTTGATGACCTAAAAGGAATGGGTGGAAATGGGATGTGAAAGAAAGCAATGGCACTTCTCTGAGTATATTTGTGTATATTTTGTCTTTTAATTACATTAATATTTTACATATTCAAAATAAAACCGAATATGAGAAAAAATGAAAATGCAATATAAACAAATAACATAACTGCATATCACAGTGAAGATGTAACTATGCAGTAGAATAAAAAGAATTAGTCCACTAACTTTTGACACAGCAATCTCATTGTGCACACTCAGTAAGATATATTATATAGATAAAAATAATGGCAAAGCAACCTTGAACATTTGTTAGTGGTTTATTATTGATATCAACACTACTGCTGTAGCAATTCTGAAGCATTTTGTGTATCATTGGACTCAGCAAATGAGTAAATATACTGAAAAATGCATAAATACACTGGGAGTCGGGAATCTCACTGTGGGAAAGGGGAAATACAAGTTATGTTACGGGGGAGGGAGTGGAAGAACCATGTGACGTTGGACTGGACTACAGCTACTAGTATGAACTAATAATTCTATCTATCTATTTATTTATTTATTTTGAGACTGAGTCTCACTGTGTCACCCAGGCTGGAGTGCAGTGGCATGATCTCTGCTCACTGCAACCTCTACTTCCTCGGTTCAAGCAATTCTCCTGCCTCAGCCTTCTGAGTAGCTGGAACAACAGGTGCATGCCACACACCTCGCTAAACTTTGTATTTTTAGTAGAGACGGGGTTTTGCCATGTTGGCCAGGTTGGTCTCGAACTCCTGACCTCAAGTTATCCGCCTGGCTCACCCTCTCAAAGTGCTGGGATTACAACCATGAGCCACTGTGCCTGGCCTCATGATTTTTTATTTTTATTTTTTTGAGACAGAATCTCGCTCTTTAGCCCAGGCTGGAGTGCAATGGCGCGATTTCGGCTCACTGCAATCTCCACTTCCTGGTTCAAGCGATTCTCCTGCCTCCGCCTCCTGAGTAGCTGGGATTACAGGCACGTGCCACCACACCCAGCTAACTTTTGTATTCTTTAGTAGAGACGGGGTTTCACCATGTTGGTCATGCTGGTCTTGAACTCCTGACCTGTGATCCACCCGACTTGGCCTCCCAAAGTGCTGGAATTACAGGCGT
This sequence comes from Rhinopithecus bieti, assembly GCF_001698545.2. Lineage (NCBI taxonomy): Eukaryota > Metazoa > Chordata > Mammalia > Primates > Cercopithecidae > Rhinopithecus > Rhinopithecus bieti. The sequence goes on from NW_016828179.1 coordinate 23,467, forward strand.
GAGCCACCGTGCCCGGCCAGCCTCATGATTTGAAAATGTATGTCTGTCTAGTAAAAGGGCCTAGAATCAATGACATCCCGATGGCGGTGAGCACACAGCACCTAGTTCTTGTACAGTAGTCCTCCCTTATCTGTGGTTTCATTTTTTGTGGTGTCAGTTACCCACAATCAACCACAGCCCAAAAATATTAAATGGAAAATTCCAGAAATAAACAAATCATAAACTTTAAATTGTTCTGAGTAGCATGATGAAATCTTGCACAGTCCTGCTTTATCCCTCCCAGGACATGAATCATCCCTTTGTCCAGGATGTTCATGCTGTGGTCACTACCTGCCTGTGCCTGTTATCAGATTGAATGACACAGTGTGTATAGGGTTTGGTACTATCTGTGGTTTCAGGCATCCACTGGAAGTCTTGGAACGTAGCCCCTGAGGATAAGGGAATGTTACGGAAACACCAGGGGTTTGGTCTAGGTCCTGCTGCTCATCGCACAGAGAGCCAATCACTGAGATGATGATTACTGCCAAGGAAGAAGGCTTTAATTGGGTGCTGCAATTGAGGAGATGAGAGCTCAGTCTCAAATCTATCTCCCAGACCAACAAAAACTAGGGGTTTAAACAGTAGGGAAGAAATGTAACAATGAGAAAGAAAACAGAAACTAGGGAGGGGAGAGGAAGCAATCATGATGAATAAGGGGTCCAACATCTCATTGTCTCCATGTGGTGATGTGGTGAGTTTCAGTTCTTTGATACTTTGTTTTGAGACAGGGTCTCATTCTGTTACCCAGGCTGGAGTGCAATGGCAGTATCATAGCTCATTGCAGCCTCCACCTCCCAGGCTCAAGGTATCCTCCCACCTCAGCCCCCATGAGTAGCTGGGACTACAGGCGTGCATCACCACACCTGGCTAATTTATTGTATTTTAAATAGAAACATGGTTTCGCTAGGTTGCCCAGGCTGTCTTAAACTCCTTGACTCAAGTGATCTGCCTACCTGGGCCTACCAAAGTTGATCCTCTTTTTTCTTTTTTTTTTTGAGAGGCCTGACAGTACTTTCCTGAGGAAAGAACTCAGGTAAAACAAATACAAATTTCAAGCTTGGCGGGGCTTGGTAGCTCATGCCTGTAACCTCAGCACTTTGGGAGGCCAAGGTAGGTGGATCACCTGAGGTCAGGAGTTCGAGACCAGCCTGGGCAACATGGTGAAATCCCATCTCAACTAAAAATACAAAATTAGCTGGGCATGGTGGCAGGTGTCTGTAGTCCCAGCTACTCAGGATGCTAAGGCAGGAGAATCACTCGAACTCGGGAGGCAAAAGTTGCAGTAAGCCAAGATCACGCCACTGCATTTCAGCCTGGGCCACAAGAGTGAAGCTCTGACTCAAAAAAAAAAAAAGTTCCAAGCTTTGAGATGAGAAGTGTCAATTTCTCTGTTTATGAAAAAAAAGTATCTATGGGTTGGTTTCAGGGGGCCTACTATATTCTGAATACCACATGCCTCAGGTGGGGGGATCTCTGGAAACAGAAGCTGTGATGGAGTACAAAGTACAAGATGTTTACTAGAGATCAACCAATGTATACCTATGGAAGGACCGAAGGAAGCAGGACTGAGAAGTAAAAGAAGATGAACTGTGTTGCGGACCTCAACCAACCCAGCAGGGCGTTCTGCTACAAGTATTTTGTCCCAGTAGTGTCCCAAATAGGGCTGAAAAGCCAGACTTTTTACTTCTGTCTCAGTCACTAGATGTAGGTGGCCCCAGGAAGGGCATGCACCTAAGTGAAAGTGTTTTGCAACTGAGGCAGACATTGAAGGAGCAGACAGCTGGAGGCTGCCCGCTGACTACACCCCCGATAGATAGGCAGCAAGTCCTTTCTACTTAAAATTTAATTTAATTTTGTTGTTGTTGTTTAGAGATGGAGTCTCACTAGGTCATCCAGACTGGAGTGCATTAGCACAATCATATTTCATTGCAGGCATGATCTCCAGGACTCAAGGACTCAAGTGATCCTCCCACCTCAGTCTCCCAAGTAGTTGGGACCACAGGCGTATACCACCATGCTCAGCTTCAAGTTCTTTCTTAAAGGATGATGTGGGTGGCACATGTTCATGTCTAAAACACTGTTCCCACTCAAAGGAAGTAGATCTCCTTGGAGAAGTGACTGATTCCATGTCCAGGGCAAAGGAAGAACAAAGTGAGTCTGGAACATCTAGTAATGTGAGGAAGCAAGGAATACTCGAAAATTGATAGGCTCATGTAAAAAAGATATAGGAGGCTGAGTGTGGTGGCTCATGCCTATAATCCCAGCACTTTGGGAGGCCAAGAGAGGTGGATCACTTGAGGCCAGGAGTTCGAGACCAGCCTGGCCCACATGGCGAAATTCTGTCTCTACTAAAAATACAAAAATGAGCCAGGTGTGGTGGCGCCCACCTGTAATCCCAGCTACTCTGGAGGCTGAGGCACAAGAATTACTTGAACCAGGGAGGCAGAGGTTGCAATGAGCCAAGATCGTGCCACTGTTCTCCAGCCTGGGCAACAGAGTGAGACCCTGTCTCAAAAATAAATATATTAAATAAATAAATAAATAAATAAACAGGAGCCACTAGAAGGGGCCCCCACTAGCCAAATTTGGGGCAATTTGAGCATCAAAATGAATAAGGACAGGAATGGATTGTAATATATTGAATAAAGAATTCGGCCAGGTGTGGTGGCTCATGCCTGTAATCCCAGCACTTTGGGAGGCTGAGGTGGGCGGATCACAAGGTCAGGAGTTCGAGACCAGCCTGGCTAATATATGAAACTCTGTCTCTACTAAAAATACAAAAATTAGCCAGGCATGGTGGCATGTGCCTGTAGTCCCAGATATTTGGGAGGCTGAGGCTGAAGAATCGCTTGAATACAGGAAGTGGAGGCTGCAGTGAGCTAAGATCGTGCCATTGCCCTCCAGCCTGGGTGACAGAGCGAGACTCTGTCTCAAAAAAAAAAAAAAGGAAAAGAAAAGAAAAAAGAAAAAGAAGGAAAAAAAAGAATTCATGAGTCCATATTGATACTGAAGAAAAAAGTTCAAAAAAGGATAGGGAAGAAGAGAAAGATCTTTTTTCTTTTTTTTCAGGCCAGATGGGTAAGATGCCAACATCATAACAAGGTTCAAGGGTGGCACATTTCACACATGTGCATGAACACCCAGTCTTCATGCTCATGAACTACAAAAGGATTGAAAGAGCTCTTCTTTATAGGAGAAATCCAACTAATAAATGTAAGATAAATGACAAAAATAGAAAAGCATTATTTTATAACCACCATAGCTAACTGATTCAAGTAAAAATCATCAATGAATGCTGAAACTATCAGGTGAAAACATATTGAGAAATAGAATATTTACACCCTCTCGAAATGTTGTTGAAATGGGAAAAGTTTCCTTATCCCTCTCACAGGGCATGCAATGGAGGTGTGGCTCGCTTCTTCCGTGCCTCACTGCTCGAACTTCTAGGGGAGTATGCAGATGGGCAGGTTGTGGGGCTCCGACCCCACCGCAGTGGCTAACAGTGAATGTTTACAGCTCCTGAAGCCCCAGTGGGAGTGTGTTACAGGATGCTCTTTTAGTTTGCCATCTATAGGCGACTTGTGTTAGCCTAATTAGACCCCCTTCCTCATCACAAGGACAGAGGGATCTCTGTATCCTGGGGTTTCTTGCCTTGGTGTACCAGAAGAATCGGATCACATGTGAGCTTGGAGAATGAGTGCAAGGTTTTATTGAGTGGAAGTAGCTCTCAGCAGATGGGGGAGCCAGAAGGGAGAAGGTTTTCCCCTGGAGTCAAGCTGTTCAGTGGCCTGGGTTCTCCTCCAACCACCCTGACCAAACTCCATGTCATTCCACCAGTTGATGGCCTGCCGGCGTGCCAGCGTCTGTCGTGTGCTCTTTCACTGGCGTGCTCCCCTCCACGTCCTCTCAACATCCAGTCACTTTGTGTCGTCTTCTGCCGATGTGTTCCTTTCGAAGTCCAGCCACTTGTGTGCCTGTCTGTTAGGGTCTCGGGATTTTATAGGCACAGGGTGGGGGCGTGGCAGGCCAGGGTGGTCTTGGGAAATGCAATATTTAGGCAGGAAAACAGATATGCCGGTCCTCACCTAGGTCTGTGGACACAGGGACCACAGGGACCACAGGGACCACAGGGACCACGCCCTTCCCTTCCCAGCACTTCCCTGCCTCCCTTCCATATAATTACTTCACAGATTGCCTTTTAATTCTAAGGCTAAAAGAAACTCTTATGATGGAGAAGTCTGATAGAAACCACCTCAACTCAGTGATCAAACCTCACATTAACAATAATGGGACAAGCTGGCATTATGTGCCCTCTGATGTGGTGCACTAAGAAGAACACGACACCACTTCTGTTGTATTCCTGCCAAAAATGGGAACGGTCACAAATCCAAATTGAGGGACATTCTGGGTGAAAACAAAACAAAACAAAACAAACAAACAAACACACACTAACCTGAGCTCTTTAAAATGTCAGTATCACAAGAACCACCTCACCCCCAAAAAACAGCTTGGAAATATTCTAGATTTCAAAGAAGGCTAAAGAGACTTGACAACAGTGTGATGCTTGGTTCTTTTTTTTTTTTTTTTTTTTTTTTCACTGTTCCCCCAAATTTTTTTTTCAAGGGAACCTCCTGCCTCAGCCTTCTGAGTAGCTAGGACCACAGGTGTGCACCACCACATTCAGCTAATTTTTACAACTTTTGTAGAGATAAGTTTTTGTCATGTTCACCAGGCTGGTCTCAAACTTTTGGGCTCAAGCGATCCTCCCGCCTTAGCCTCCCAAAGTGCTGGGATTACAGGCATGAGCCACTGTGCCTGGCCAATCCTTGATTACATTCTGGATTTTAAAATGCTATGAAGTATATTATTGGAACAACTGTGAATATTTGATTATGGATGTAAACTTGATATTATATCAATGTCAAATTTTCCAAGTATGATTATTATACTGTGGTTATGTAGGCATATGCCNAGATAAGTTTTGTCATGTTCACCAGGCTGGTCTCAAACTTTTGGGCTCAAGCGATCCTCCCGCCTTAGCCTCCCAAAGTGCTGGGATTACAGGCATGAGCCACTGTGCCTGGCCAATCCTTGATTACATTCTGGATTTTAAAATGCTATGAAGTATATTATTGGAACAACTGTGAATATTTGATTATGGATGTAAACTTGATATTATATCAATGTCAAATTTTCCAAGTATGATTATTATACTGTGGTTATGTAGGCATATGCCTTTGTTTTTAAGAGATACATGAAGTATTTAGGGGTGAAGTGTCATATCATCCACAGCTACAACTATCAAATAGCTCATCAATAGATAGATATCGACATACACACAAATAAAGCAAATGTGAAAATATCAACAATTGATCAATGTAGATAAAGGGTATATAGGTTTTATTATGTTATTCTTGCAATGTTTCTGAAGGTTTGAAATATTTCAGAATAAAAGTTGACAAAAAACAAAAGCACAAACAAAACAATTTTCCAGAGATCAAAAAATACAAAATAGAATACATAAAATAATAATAATGATTATGAAACAGGAGCCTGCAATAAGAAATCCATTGGAAAGAAAGAAAAAAGTTGGATAAAGAATAGAAAATACAGTAAAATCAACAAAAGTTGTTTCTTTGAAAATATCAACAAACTTGACAATCCTTCAGTTACGACGACCAAAAACAAATAAATAAATAAAATACAGGACTCAAATTACTAAAATTAGAAATAAAAGAAGAAAGTGTATTATTACTGACCTTACAGAAATTAAAAGAATTATATGTGCCGGGCACAGTGCCTCACACCTTTAATCCCAGCACTTTGGGAGGCCGAGGCAGGAAGATCACCTGAGGCCAGGAGTTTGAGACCAGTCTGGGCAATATAGCGAGACCCTGTCTCTACAAAATATTAAAAAGTTAGCCAAGTGTAGTGGTGAGTGCCTGTAGTTCCAGCTATTTGGGAGGTTGAGGCAGGAGGATCACTTGGGCCCAGGAAGTCAAGGCTGCAGAGTGAGCCATGATGGTGCCACTACACTCCAGCCTGGATGACTGAGAGAGACTGTCTCAAAACAAAAGAAAGCCAAAAAAAAAAAAAAAAAACCAAACTGGAACTAAAATCGCAGAGAACAAAACATTAGAGTTGGGGTGGGGTGGGAGAAATTGCCTTGTTCGGGAGAAGGATGGAGATAGTGATTACATTCAGAGTGTATGATATAAATAGAATGCACGACTTCTAAAATGACTGGGGTGGCAGGGAGAAGACATGAATAAAGAATAAAGCTGAGCACAGTGGCTTGCACCTGTAATCCCAGAACTTTGGGAGGTAAGTGGGGTAGATCACTTGAGGTCAGTTGTTCGAGACCAGCCTGGCCAACAAGGCAAAAGCCCATCTCTACAAAAATATAATAATTAGCTGGGGATGGTGGTGCACGCCTGTAATCCCAGCTATTTGGGAGGCTGAGGCAGGAGGATCATTTGAGTCTGGGAGGTGGAGGCTGCAGTGAGCTAAAATCGTGCCACTGCACTCCAGCCTGGGCAACTGAGCAAGGCCTTATCTCAAACAACAACAACAACAAAAAAAACAAAAAAAACACCAAAAGATAAAGTCAGAAAGTCGAGTCAAACAGACAAACAAAACTGCAGAATGATATAGACTAATGGTACCACTAGTGTACATTAAATATAAAATCATGAAACAAAACCAACTCAGAACAGTGGTTGACTCAGGAGAAAGAAGGCAATAGGACTGCAGACAATGGACAATATTAAATATTTTATCTTCAATATTCAATTCTTTTACTTCCCAAAAGAGAAACAAAGTAAAAACAACAACAGCAACAAAACAAAACAAAACAAAAAAAATTCCCATGGACCAAGTCTGAAAAAAAAAAAAAACAGAGCGACAAAGTAAATATAAACTCTTGATAATTGTGAATTCTGGGTAGTGGGAGCATAAGTTTTATATTATATTTGTACATTGCTTTTTAAGAAATGTCTAGGCCAGGTGTGGTGGCTCACGCCTATAAACCCAGCACTTTGGGAGGCTGAGGGGAGCAGACTGCCTGAGGTCAGGAGTTCGTGACCAGCCTGGTCAACATGGTGAAATGCTGTCTCTACTAAAATATAAAAATTAGTCGGGCGTGGTGTTGGGCACCTGTAATCCCACCTACTAGGGGACTGAGGCAGGAGAATCGCTTGAACCCGGGAGGCAGAGGTTGCAGTGAGCGGAGATCAAGCCACGGCACGCTAGCCTGGGGAACAGAGTGAGACTTCAATTAAAAAAGAAAAAAAGGCCGGGCGCGGTGGCTCAAGCCTGTAATCCCAGCACTTTGGGAGGCCGAGACGGGTGGATCACGAGGTCAGGAGATCAAGATCATCCTGGCTAACACGGTGAAACCTCATCTCTACTAAAAAATACAAAAAACTAGCCGGGCGTGGTGGTGGGCGCCTGTAGTCCCAGCTGCTCGGGAGGCTGAGGCAGGAGAATGGCGTGAACCCGGGAGGCGCAGCTTGCAGTGAGCCAAGATCCGGCCACTGCACACCAGCCTGGGCGACAGAGCGA
>NW_016828179.1:33729-36422 GCF_001698545.2 Rhinopithecus bieti
AAAAGAAAAGAAAAGAAAAGAGAGAGAGACTGAAGGGTTTGAGCAGGTTCCAACATCAGATAGACAGATATTTGTAAAACAGGTAAAATTTGGACTGTAGTAGAAATGGGTGAAAGAAGGTAGAGAGAATTCATTCACCCATCCATCTATCCACCCAAGAACCATTAATCAAAGACATAGCAACTAAATGTAATAAATGGGTCTTTAAAATTTGTGGCTGGCACAATGAGATGTCTCCTCATGCCAGTTAGAATGGCTATTATCAAAAGGACAAAAATAACAAATTCTGGGAAGGATGCAGAGAAAAGTGAACTATTGTAGATGGTTGGTGGGAATGTAAATTAGTGCAACTATTATGGAAAACAGTATAGAAGTTCCTCAAAAAGCTAAAAATAGAACTAGCCTATAATCCAGAAATCCCACTACTGGGTATATATCCAAAGGAAACGAAATCAATATGTCAAAGAGAAATGTGCACTCCCAAGTTTTATTGTAGCACTATTCACAACAGCCACAATACAGAGTCAACCTGTGTCTATCAACAGATGAATGGATAAGGAAAATGTGATACACACACACACACACACACACACACACACACACACACACACACAAATGGAGTACTATTCAGCCATAAAAAAAGAATGAAACCCTGTCATTCACAGCAACATTATGAGCTTGAAGGACATTATGTTAAGTGAAATAAGCCAGGAACAGAAAGACAAACACTCCATATTCTGACTCATATGTGGAAGTTAAAAATGTTAATCTCATGTAAGTACAGAGTAGAATAGTGGTTACTAGAGGCTGGGAAGGGTAAGGGGATAGGTAGTAGTGAGAAGATGGTTAATGCAAACAATGTTACAGCTAGATGGGAGAAATAAGTTCTGGTGTTGTATGGCACTGTAGGGTGACTATCGTTAACAATTATTGTATATTTTCAAAAAGCTAGAAGAGCCCATCTGAATGTTCCCAACACAAAGAAATGATCAGGCTGGGCGCAGTAGTTCACACCTGTAATCCCAGCACTTTGAGAGGCCAAGGCGGGCAGATCACCTGAGGTCGGGAGTTCGAGACCAACCTGGCCAACATGGAGAAACTCCACGTCTGCTGAAAATACAAAATAATTAGCCAGGCCTGGTGGTGTGTGCCTGTAATCCCAGTTACTCGGGAGGCTGAGGCAAGAGAATCGCTTGAATCCAGGAGGCAGAGGTTGCAGTGAGCTGAGATTGCGCCACTGCACTCCAGCCTGGGCACTGTGTCTCAAACACACACACACAAAGATCAGTGTTTGAAGTGATGGGTATGCTAATTATCCTGATTTGATCATTACACATTGTATACATATATTGAAATATCACACTGTACCCCATAAAGATGCACAATGATTATGTGTCAATTAAAAATAATAGTAAAAAAAGATTATTTCTTGACATGGAAAGATGCTTATCATTAAACAGATTACCAGGTCACCAAAATAGAAACTGTTTATATCAGGGGTCAACAATACTGGTTCTTCACAGAACAAAACCAGTATTTTCGACTTCGTGGGCCATATGATCTCGTCACAACTACTCCGTTGTACTATCGTACTGAGGAAGTAACCACAGATAATATGTAAACAAATGAATGTACTTGTGTTCTAATAACACTTTATTTCTCGACACTGAAATGTGAATTTCATATGAATTTTATATGTCACAAAAAATATCCTGCTTGAAATAAATGAACTGTAAAAACAACGTTTGGGAGACATCTGGAGAATTCAGAATCCTGACTGGGTATTTTTTGGTATTAAGAAATTTTCACTAACTGTTCCTAGGTGTGATGATATTGTTCTTATGTTATAAAAAGGAGAAAAGCATCTTTATCTTTTAGCCACATATACTGAAGTATTTCTGGATGGAATGATATGATGTTTTGCATTTGATTTTAAATAATCCGGTGTATGTATGTTGGAGGGAATTGGTAGGATAACTACAATTAAAACAAAATAGATCATGTGTTGATAATTTCTGAAGTTGGGTGTTGGGTCCATGGAAGTTCATTACATTATTTTCTCTATTAGGTATATGTTTATATTTTACCATAATGAGTTTTCAACATGGCGAAACCCCATCTCTACTAAAAATACAAAAACTTAGCCAGGCGTGGTGGTGGGCTCCTGTAATCTCAGCTACTCGGGAGGCTGAGGCAGGAGAATCACTTAAACCCTGTGGGCAGAGCTTGCAGTGAGCAGGGATCACACCACTTTACTCCAGCCTGGGCAAAAGAGTGAAACTCCATCTTAAAAACAACAACAACAACAACAACAACAAAACAACAACACTATAATAATTTAATGCTTACCATGTTCCAAGAAACTGGAAGTATAAACAAGGAAAATAAATTGTGTGCTCTCAAGGAGCTTATGATCTTCTGGGGAAAATAGACACGTGAAATGACCAGGTATGTCATGATTACCTGCTGTGTTATCGGCATGAACCAAATGCCACGGGAGAACTGGATTCTGCCTGAGTTGGTCAGGAACGGCTTGAAAGGGACAGTGAGGTTTCACTATTTCAGAAATAGAATTTCTAGGGCTTGATGACTTATGGGATGTGAAAAAGACTGAGTCAAAAGTAATAGCAGCTTTTACTTTGGCCACGTGGGTGGGTGGTGTGCCATTAACAGAGACAGGTAATGGTGTTGGG
>NW_016828180.1:0-1748 GCF_001698545.2 Rhinopithecus bieti
AGGTTCACGCCGTTCTCCTGCCTCAGCCTCCCGGGTAGCTGGGACTACAGGCGCCGCCACGTCGTCCGGCTAGTTTTTTTTTTTGTATTTTTTAGTAGAGACGGGGTTTCACCGTGTTAGCCAGGATGGTCTCGATCTCCTGACCTCGTGATCCGCCCGTCTCGGCCTCCCAAAGTGCTGGGATTACAGGCTTGAGCCACCGCGCCCGGCCGGGACTATTTCTTTCATTGTATTTTCCTCTTCCTTTTGCCCCCTCTGCTGACTTGTTTCACTTTCATTTTTTCTGTTTGGTTTCTTTGAACTCCCTTTCTTCATTATCATGTCCTTGTTCCAGTCCATCTTAGGTTTTTCATTTCTTTGTTCCACTCTCCCTAACCTGTTTCTGTGCCCTGTTTATGTCGTGGCTCAAGGTATGAATTTTGATAGTCCAAGATCTCCTTCAGGTATAGAATCCCAGACCACCTGGTCCTTTTTTTCTCTCATTCCTCTGATTTCTGTACATTTAAGGATTCACTGCTTTAGAAAACATGGTGTGTTTTTTTTTGTTTGTTTTGCTTTTTGTTATTTTCCATGTTTCTGGAGCCACCTCTCAGTAAAGCCAGTCTTGGCGACTTATTAGGGACAGCATTCTGGTTTCCCTGGTGACAGCGTTTAAACTGATTCTAGGCTGTTTTCTCTAACCTATCAGGAATGCCATAAGTATAGACCCTGTCTTGGGAGAGATCTGGAGAGGTACTTGAAAATTTTGGACACTGTAATATTGAATTCGGTTCTAATTGTGATCTGGAGACCCTCAGACTGTTTCAGGTGATGCACGAAGTCAAAATTCTGTTCATCATAATATTAACACAGTGTTGCCTTTTTCACTCTCATTCCCTCACCCAGTATACAGTGACATTTTCCAGAGGCTAAATGATGTGTGGTGACATCACATTCTTCTGGCTAATGAAATGTGTAATTCTGTATTCTTGTGTTATCTATAATTTTTAAGGTAGTATTTTAAGGTAAAAATATGGAAGTTTTCATTGATGAACTCAGTTTGTTCTCAGTACTCCTGTGCTCTTACTAGCTTTCTTCAGTTGTAACCGCCATAATCTTTTTGTACACTTCATTACTGTCTAATAAATCCTTATTTTGAAATCCCAACATTTTCCTGGAACCTTTGAGGAAATATAAGAAGTAAGTACTACTTGTAAAACTTTCTTGTAAAAACTTTTGGGAAGGCCGGGCGCGGTGGCGTATGCCTGTAATTCCAGCACTTTGGGAGGCCAAGGCGGGCGGATCACGAGGTCAGGAGATCGAGACCATCCTGGCTAACACGGTGAAAACCCGTCTCTACTAAAAATACAAAAAATCAGCCGGGCGTGGTGGTGGGCGCCCGTAGTCCCAGCTACTCGGGAGGCTGAGGCAGGAGAATGGCGTGAACCTGGGAGGCGGAGCTTGCAGTGAGCCGAGATCGCACCACTGTACTCCAGCCTGGGTGACAGAGCGAGACTCCATATCAAAAAAAAAAAAAAAAATTTTGGGAAAACTAATTGTAAAAATTTTATTGACAACTTATTTTAGCACTTTATTCTAAAATAGAAAAAAATTTATAATATTTCTCTTATATGTAAGGGTGGATTGTTGGCTTACAAAAGGGAGATTAGAGGACTTGCTTTTTCAACCCATAGCTGCAATTTGTATGTTGAAAAATACTAAAGTGGACATACCAACAAGTATAAAGGAGGACTCTAAAGAAACTGGGC
>NW_016828180.1:5349-7848 GCF_001698545.2 Rhinopithecus bieti
TGGCTCAAGCCTGTAATCCCAGCACTTTGGGAGGCTGAGACAGGCGGATCACGAGGTCAGGAGATCGAGACCATCCTGGCTAACAAAGTGAAACCCCGTCTCTACTAAAAAATACAAAAAAAACTAGCCGGGCACCTGTAGTCCCAGCTACTCGGGAGGCTGAGGCAGGAGAATGGCGTAAACCCGGGAGGTGGAGCTTGCAGTGAGCTGAGATCCGGCCACTGCACTCCAGCCTGGGCGACAGAGCAAGACTCCGTCTCAAAAAAAAAAAGTGCAGGATGACTAATGGATTTTAATGGAAAAGTATATGAAATGTTTATTGATAAAATTTCAGGTTCCACATTGCAACTAGCCTTTAAAAACTACCACTTAGTGAATTTTGATGTAGTATCAAAGAAGAAAATCCTCAGTATCTGAAAGGCTATTGAATTCTATTTTTCAACTACATGTCTCTGTGAAGTGAGATTTTCTTCGTATATTACAACCAAAACAACTTATGAAAACACATGGAATGTGGAAGCAGATATGAGAGAGAAGTCAGCTGTCTTTCATTAAGCCAGACATTAAAGAGATGTGCAAGAATGTAAAGCACTGCTACTCTTGTGGTGAAATTTCATTTTGTTTTGGAAAATACAGGTTTTTTATTTTAAAAGGTTATTAGCATAAACATGTGGATTTATTATCTTGAATGGATTAATAAATATATTTTAAATTAGTTTCAATTTCTAATAAGATAGCTATGTAGTCCTCAATAATTTTTTAAGCATATAAAGAGTTCTTGAGACCAAAGGTGAGAAAACCACGGTAGCAGACAAAACATGGGGCCCTTGTCTTGATTGGTTGGTTGGTTACTTGCTATGACTTCATAAGGAGCCCTTGTTTTGCTGTTCCCAGCCCCAGTATAATCCCTGCCTGGGCCTCAAAGAGGCATTCAGTACTTTGGTTTGCAGTCCTTCTGGTTCCTGTGATGTGAGGGACTTTGACCAAAGATAACTGATTTTTTCCTTCTGATACATACACCACTGGCCCTGTGGGTTTTGTTGGGTTTTTTTGTTGTTGTTGTTTAAAATATGTGGCTTGTTTATTCTTTTCTCCCCTTTTTTTATTTCTTAAATTTTTTTCTGATTTTCCCTTTTCATTCCTTTATTGCTTGTTTATTTATTTTCAAACAGAGTCTTACTTTGTCACCCACGCTGGAGTGCAGTAGCGTGATCTCAGCTCACTGCAGCCTTGACCTCTCTAGGCTCAGTTGATCCTCCCACCTCCATCTCCCAAGTAGCTGAGATTACAGGTGTGTGCTACCACACCCGGCTAATTTTGTATATTTAGTGGAGACAGTGTTTCGCCATGTTGGCCAGGCTGGTCTTGAACTCCTGGCCTAAGTGATCCGCCAACCTTGGCCTCCCAAAGAGCTGGGATTACAGGTATGAGCTACTGCAACCTGCCTTATTTTTTGTTTTCTCATTTTTTTTTATTTTAAATTTTCAGATTTTTTTTTTTTTGAAACAGAGTCTCTCTTGCTCTGTCACTCAGGCTGGAGTGCAGTGGCGTGATCTCAGCTCACTGCAAGCTCCCCCTCCCGGGTTCACGCCATTCTCCTGCCTCAGCCTCCTGAGTAGCTGGGACTACAGGCACCCACCACTACGTCCTGCTAATTTTTTGTATTTTTAGTAGAGACGGGGGTCTCACTGTGTTAGTCAGGATGGTCTCGATCTCCTGACCTCATGATCTGCCCGCCTCGGCCTCCCAAAGTGCTGGGATTACAGGCGTGAGCCACTGCACCCGGCCTAAATTTTTCAGTTTTTATACTCATCTGTTTTTTGTTTGTTTTCTTTCTTTAATTTGCTAGTATTTGTTGTTTTTTGAGACAGAGTCTCACTTTATCACCCAGGGTGGAGTGTGGTGGCATGATCTCAGCTCACTACAACCTCCGCCTCCCAGGTTCAAGCAGTTCTCCTGCTTCTGCCTCCCCAGTAGCTGGGATTATAGGCACCTTCCACCATGCCCAGCTGATTTTTGCCTTTTAGTAGAGACAGGATTTCTCCATGTTGGTCAGGCTGGTCTCGAACTCCTTACCTCAGGTGATCTGCCCGCCTTGGCCTCCCAAAGTGCTGGGATTACAGGCGTGAGCCACCACCTCTGGCCTGTTTTTTGGTCAGCTGTTGTGTTTTGATTGCATTATAAGATTAGTTCATCAGGTAGATTTTCTTTGGTATACATTTAGTTGTGGTTTGGAAAATAAGTTTTTTATGAAAGACTAATCATTTATGTTTACATGTAATGTGTTTACTCATGTTCTGTTAAATGAATTGATACATGTTTACATTTTTCCTCATTCGAATTTCCAATATAGTAAATATTGATAGATACAATTCATATAAACATAAACTTCTGGGTGTTCAGTTATTTTTCAAAATGCAAAGAGTCCTGAAACCAAAACTGTAAGAATCATGGTTGTAGACAAAACTTGGGTTGGTTCTCCATGACTTTGGTTGATAT
>NW_016828181.1:0-1418 GCF_001698545.2 Rhinopithecus bieti
AAAAAAAAAAAAGCCATAGAATACAAGAAGCTACAGATGTCTCTGAGTTTCTCCCAAGTGACTAGAAAATAAATAAACCATAAAGCAGAAGCATAACTCTCAGAAAACTACATTGTTTGAACACCAAATAATTCTCAAATACGCTCATTTCTTGAAATAGTTTCACAAAGATTTGGTTGCCGTCTTTATGGAGGAACATGTAGCACAGACTGAGAGTTTGGCAATCAAGTAGTTTTTAACTAGTAAGGAAATGTCAGGAATTACCCAGAGCAAGATAAAAAGGAATTTGTATCAGTTGGCCTGCATGACTACTCTTAACATCGCAGAAGATTGTTAACCAATAGTGACTCAGACTTGTTCATAATTGGAATTTGAGTAAAAGGGAGATGACACAGCAATCTTTTTTTTCATCTTTTTCCCCCTACATGTTTAGTTTTGATATAAAAAACGAAGCTGAAAACATCAGGCTTGCCAATGTACATACATGGATGGTTGCCCTCAACTAAGGCATCCCCATATGTTCCCAGTGAACTATATGTTTTCAAGCTCAACTCACTAAGTGGGCCAATCTTTTGCAAAATTTTATAATTACCAGAGTTTGGTCTTAATGACTCCTAATCCCAACCAGATTCAGAATAGAATCAAAATGAACTTATTCACACTGAGACATACATGGCTGGTATTTAATTGGGTCCATACCTAAAATATCAAATTCCTTTAATGATGAAGGTACAGTACAGTATGTACAGTATGTACCTGAACCACTATGTTTGCAACATTCAACTTGATAAGCCTGCCAGGGAAACAAACATAAAAACAAAAGCAAACTTTGAACAATCAAAGAATGCTATTAAAAATAGAAAAGAAGCATTAACTCAAAACTTAAAATCTCAGAAGGGGCAGCTCCATCAAGCGTGATTCACAGGCTCAGTCAAGTCCCAGGGATGGCCTTAACTGTCTATTGTGGTCATCACCAAATAAGGAAGAGATTTTGATGTCACATATGAGACACCAAGGGTCCCCAACCTTGTCCTCCAATAGATGAACTATAACCAACTGTGTAAGTATGAGAAAGGAAAGAGGAAAGCTGATCCCTCCCCGGATGCCCTGCTTTCCAAAAGAATGATGGCACTTTGTGGCCCAGCGCGGTGCCTCATGCCTGTAATCCCAGCACTTTGGGAGGCCAAGGCAGGCAGATCATGAGGTCAGGAGTTTGAGACCAGCCTGACCAACATAGTGAAACTCCATCTCTACTAAAAATACAAAAATTATCTGGGCATGGTGGCTCATGCCTGTAATCCCAGTTACTCAGGAGGCTGAGGCAGAAGAATCTCTTGAACCCGGGAGGCGGAGGTTGCAGTGAGCCAAGATCGTGCCACTACACTCCAGCCTGGGCAACAGAGCAAGACTCCATCTCA
>NW_016828181.1:2437-10985 GCF_001698545.2 Rhinopithecus bieti
CTGAGCAAGGGATAGCTCCATTCTGAATACTTGTAGTAGAGGTTCCCCCACTTGTTCTTACAGACACTCAGCACTGAATTTTTGAAGCCATCCCTTTTCAGCTTAGAGAACTAGAATTGAATTCTCTTTCCCTGGGTTTCACAATTTTTTTCTCTTTAAATTTAAATCATGGTAAGTAATGACTTTTCTCAGAGGCTTCCAGGGACCAAACTGTAAAATTACTTACTGAAGGAAGGGATTTGAAACGGAAGGGTAAAAAACACCTTAAGAACTGAGATTTTGTGGGGTCTTTATGCAGAATTGTAAAGTCCAAGTAAATGGCAACTCACAAAGCTGGCAATATAGGAGGCTTTATTGTGCAATCCTGCAGTTTGGAGACATGAAGCCACCAACATGGAAACCACCATATTTCCTCTGTCACCAAATAGCACAGAACAATATACAACATAAGATAGTCACTGCTCTAAATACATAACTTAAGCATCCAAGAGCCCTGGATAAGGACTTACAAATCATTTGCCCCAGATAGGAGACATATCTGCTGGCCTTGGGGTCTCAACTTATTCCTTATCTACACCTAGGAGGGATGGGGGCAGAGACAGAAATGAAAAGTTGTGTGTATATTGCATAATCTGGGAAAGCAGTAGAAAGTTAAAAAAGAATCAGAGCAGCATTATTCCTAATAGCCAAAAAGTGATAACCCACCACATGCTCATAAACTGGAGAACTGATAAACAAATTGTGGGATATCCATTCAAGGAAATACAATTCAGCAGTAAAAAGGAATGAGGTGCTGATACATGTTATGGCATGGATGAATCTTGAAAACATTATGCTAAATGAAAGAAGGCAATCACGAAAGAGCATATCTTGTATGATTTCATCTAGATGAAATGTTCAGAGAGGCACATCTATAGAGGCAGAAAGTAGAGTAGTGGTTGCCAGGGAATAGAGATGGGAACAGGAATGAACTGAAAATGAGCAAAAGGGATCTTAATCTGATCATGGTGATGCTTGCACAACTCGGCAATTTTACTAAAAATCATTGACATATTTAAAATGAGTGCATGGTACATAAATTATACCTTAATAATGTTGTTTAAAATAATCAAGGAGCAAAGCCCCGAAGGCATAAAGCAGACTTAAATGTGCCTCACAGGTGGCCTGTGGGGTTCAGGTTGCTCACATCTTGTTTTCATTCTATGCTCCCAATTCAGAGAAACAGAAAGACTTGAGTAAATTGCCAGGACATGTAGTCACCCAGGAAGCTGTATGATCTACAGTTTCATTAGGTTTGCTGTGGCCAATGATGGATTCTATTCAATGCCAGGTCTTGTTGTTGTGGATGTGGGTAAATTGAATTCCCATCTGATTTGCACACAGTTGGGGTTCAGATTACAGAGGCTAAAGATTATGTTCCGGTTATACATTTATCTGCAAGATGAGGGCAGTAGTACCTACCTTATAGAGTTCTGAGGATTAAATGAGTTATTAATACAGAATTCTTAGCAAGGCCTGGCACACAGACCATATCCAATATATGTTAGTTGTCACTTCTTTTGCCCTTTGAGTATAGTTAAGGAATTTAAAATCTTTAGTAGCTAATTCTCCCAATGAAAATATTAATAATTTGTGCCAATGACATACAGTGTTCTATTACTAGAAAAGGTATCTACTTATTTAGTTGATAACACTGGAATTCCTTACTATTATTCAAATAACTTTTTTAGTTAGAGAAAAGCAAAATATAAAATTCAATAACTGTTTTGTATATGGTACACTATTAAATTGAATAGTAATGAATAATTGCATATTAATTCAGTTATGATGTGTTAGAACTTTTTAGTTGAATGAGTGAGGGTTTTAAACTAATAGTCTAAGTTTTAGAGCAGTTTTAGGTTATCACCAAATTTGATCCAAAACTACCCCAACACGTGTACACACACACACACTGGTACAGCCTCTCCTATCATCAACATTAGGCATCAGAGTAATACATTTGTTACAATCGATGAATGAACACTGACGCATTATTATCAACCAACATTCAAGTATTACATTAGGAGTCATTCTTCTTGTTGAACATTCAATGGGTTTTGACAAATGTATGATGACATATATCCTCCTTCATAGTATTGTACAAAATCGTTTCACTGCCCTAAAATTTTTTTGTGCTTTTCCTCTTCATCCCTCCCTGCCCCAAACCACTGGCAGCCACTAATCTTTTTGCGTTTTCTATAGTGTTGCCTTTTCCAGAATGTCACATAATCGGAACCATACAGTATGCAGCTTTTTCAGATTGGCTTCTTTCACCTTAGTTATATGCATTTACACTTCCTCCATGTGTTTTCATGGCTAAGAATGAGTTTTTAAATGTATTTAATAATGTTTCCTTGTAATGAGGTTATTTACAAAATTAAGTCTTTAAAGATACTAAAATTTTGTGTATATTCAAAAATAAATCACAATGAAGAATTCAATATTAACTTACAGATATGTTTAATTCTATGAAGTATTGAGACCTATAGAGACAGTTTTACTCAGTGTTTTCTTTATCTCACTAGAGCTGGCTGTGGAGACCATCGCAACTTCATTTGAACATAAATGACTGCCTGGCCATGGCGTGAAAGAAACAGAATGTGGCTATAGCCTAAGAAGCAGTCACCTAAACCTACCTTTGAACAACAGGTGAAAGGTACTTAAATCATTAGAATGGTAATTTGTCAAAGTTAAATACAATGCATGTGTCATTTATTGGGATAAGATTAGATGCCTCCAACATCAATACCTCAAGTATGAAATATCCAATGCTTCCAAGGAAAAATTTTAAAATAAGAATAGCCAGAATTGGAGAAATAGATGTTAGGTAAAAGAAATATCTTTCCCCTACAGCTTTCTGGAAGAATTTTATTAGAGTTGAAACAAGTCTTATGGATGATTTCAAAACAATCATTTCAACATGCTTGGAAGTAAGGTTAAAAGGGAATAGTAGTGAGAAGCAGGGAAGAATATTCTGAGAATCTACTATCTACAGAGTATCTTCTTTCTCAGACAGCCTTGTCAGATAGAACCTACTGAGATAATGGAAATGTTCTAAATTGGTGCTGTTCAATACAGTAGCCACCAGCAAACTGTGGCTATGCTTTTTCTAATAGCACAATGGCATTTATGTATTAAAGGAACATGTGCCCATAAAATGCATAGATTTTACAAGGTTACATGTATTTTTTAAAACAGCTTTATTGAGATGTAATTCAAAAGCATGAAGTTTACCTTTTAAAGTGTACAACTGAGTGGTTCTTGTTATAGTCACGTGTGTCCTCACATGACAAAAAGAGATTTCTCCCTGGGGTCCCTTTTAATAAGGGCACTAATCCCATCACAAGGGCTCCACCCTTGTGACCTAGTTACCTCCTGATGGCCCCACCTCCTAATACCATCACTTCAGGATGAGGAGTCAACATAGGAATTTTAGAGACACAAACATTCAATCCATTCCAAGTATGTAGCTCATACTCAAATGTAAAATGACTCTGATGCCAAGAATCTTTCCCTAATGCCACCTTTTTAAAATAGTGGCTTTGATTTTGCTACTGAAGAAAATAAAAATATTTCACTCCAAAATATATTTCTTTGACATATTTGGAGATGGCTGTTCAGAGAGCCAGCAGAGAGAAGCAGCCCTGCAAAGCTGGCTTTTGTAGGAGAGATTTGCTCTGTAGAAGAAATCTGCACTGATGCAGCCAGGCTTTCTCTGAGGCCCTTCGTTTTCCAAATCTAGGGAAGATTAACAGTCTGACTTCTTAAAGGTCTGAAAGAAACATTCACCATCTATTCTCTCTGAGGGCTGCTACCTATGAGGTTTCATCTACACAATAAGATGCTCTTTGCTAGCCGGGCCCCTTCTCCCCTCCCATAACCTGTTTTTCCAAAATCCATGTCCCCAGTCTTTCTGTAACCTCAAGATGGTATATATGCTTCTGCACCTCAGGGCAGAGTCGGGCAATCACTTTGAGGTTCCTTCTCATGTGGGCATTAATACATCTGTATATTCTTTCTCCTTTTGTGAGTCGATGTCCAGTGAATCTTCGTAGGGTGGAGGAGTTTTCTCCTTGGCCCCTACACTACCTGATACATTAGGAGCAAAGAACTAATATTAAAGTTGCAAATTCCTCCCTCATAGACAGAAACTAAAACCTCGTTCCAAAAGAAAACTGGAGAGGAAGAGCCATATAATTCACCTACTCACACTCATCTTGAAAATCTCTCATTCTGGAGGAAGAAAATTCACTCATTTATCCCACTTTCCTCAGGCACCTAATATAATAACATTTGTCATTTACTACACTTTCATTAAAACTTTGCAGCCACTTTGAGAACTACAGAACATGGAAGTTCTTCAGGCATATTTAAAGTTGTATCTTGGCCAGGCATAGTGGTTCATACCTGAAATTCCAGCATTTTGAGAGGCCAAGGCAAGAGGATTGCTTGGGCCCAGGAGTTCAAGACCAGCCTGGGCAACATGGTGAAACCCTGTCTCTAAAAAAATATATAAAAAATTAGTCAGGCTTAGTGGTGTGTGCCTGTAGCCCCAGCTATTCAGGAGACTGAGGTGGGAAGATCACTTGAGCCCAGGAGGTCGAGCCTGCAGTGAGCTGTGATCATGTCACTGCACTCCAGCATGGGCAACAGAGTGAGACCTATCTCAAAAAAAAAAAAAAAAAAAGGTAGTATCTCACTAGTACTACAAGTATAGATATAAACCTCAATGCAGAAAGCATACCTATAATGTGCTAAGTAGATACTGAAATACCAGGAAGGAAAAACCATACCATTACCTCTCCCTTAGAGGAAAAATGCCATGCTATTCATACTATAAGTTTTCCAAATGGCTTTTCGTTTATGTAGATTAAATCAAGGAAAACCAAACTTAGAAGCCCACAGTATGTAGACATTTCACGCAGTAAAGTGAGACTTGCTAATATTCTCCCCAAACATCTTTAATTGCACTACATTTAAATCCCTGTTCCTTCAGTGGGGAGAAGAAAGGCAATGACATCTTATTCTGTCACTTGACATTAGTGGATAGATTTTATAGTTCTATACAGCATTATTTCACCTCCTTTAATGTGCTCTTCAACATAATGATTTATGTTAATGATTATACAGCTATTTGAAAAAAAAATCACAGTGAACTACATTTTCAAAAGACCTATACTGTGAGGAGCAGTGTCTTACTTGGGTCTAAAAAGTTAGGAAAGTTTTTCATTAAGTAGCAAAGGAATGACATCTTGACCTGAATCCAAAGCTCAAGATTAACTCTATATTGTCCGATGCTGGAAAATGTTTGCCAGACTGAATAAAGTGGGGAAAAAAGTGAAACCATGAAAATGAACTCAGCTTTGTTCAGACTTTTGTGTAGCCAGTTCTTTAATAAGTGTCAAGATTTGTAGGTTGCCCCTGAAGTCGGCTGAGTTGGGGGCAGAGTATGGCATCGATGCTGCATCAAGCTGCAAGCCAATCTCCCACTCCTGAGCATGAGTAGCCATTCCCATACCCTCTGAAACAATGGCAGGCAGGTATTCCAGCTCAGGTATTCTTAATATTTGTCCTTCACTGAAAATGACTGATATTCACACGGGAATATATTGTCTTTTTTGGAAGCCTTATAACATGTCATGAATGAGATGAACTTGGGTTAGACAAATTATTTCCCAACAGAGAACATACTTACTAGGCAGGTGAAAATTTAATATTGGGGATACTAGTAAATTTGTACTAGGTTATGTTTTAAGTAGGTTTGAGATAGAAAATCACCTAAACATTTTAGTAGGTCATTATTAGCAAAAGCAAAGTGTCCTGGCTTTATTACTTTCTAGAAATATGATCCTGGCAAGTTTCTTTAACTCCTCTGAGGCTCACTTCCCTCTTGTGAAAAGTAAGGATGATAGAGTAGTCGTGTCTTTCTCCTACAAGTGTCATGAATGTTTAAGGAAACCCTGTTGAAACCTGTACCTAGGGGAAAATGAGCACTCAATGAATAGTGGCCACTATTCTCATTAATCAAAACACACTTCACAACTAATCATAGTGTTCTGTCACAAAGAATTGTTAGTCTATTCAATTTCTAAGTTCTCTTTCAAAGACAAATAAACAAATGAATAAAATCAGTCAAATAAGATGTTAGACATCAGAAGCCAGGTGCTTATCCAGGTTTGCTGGGACCTGAAGTTTATACAATTTTAAGTGAGATCTCTTTAAGAGCATGAACACAAAATTATGAATGCAAAATTACATTAGATACAGAGTATTACAAAAGGTCTTTGCAACTGAAAAGCTCTGAAGCTTAAGAGTTGATAATTCACGGTAAATTTGTCCCTGCATAACTTTCTGATGAGCAACTCAAATATTTTGAGCTTCAGCTAGCGAGTCCAGTGAGATGAGTTTCTAGCCTTCCACAAGGCAGAAGTCACTCTTTTGGGAAGAATGTTTAGTAGGTGGGTAATAATGAATTGCCAAAGGGTTTGTTCAGCTGAGCTTAGATGGGCCAATCCATGCAGAGAAAGTGTTTGACTGATAGAGCACAGCCTCTAGAATCAGCTTGAGCTGTTATTTCCAAAAACTGCTCTGTAGACTTGTGCTGGTCAATGACAGATACTACCAGTGAGAATATTCCTCTGAGATACATTTCTGTCTATGCTGGTGGGTCCAGGTAGGCTCAGAATCTTCCCTGTGAGTCCACGCAGAGAGACACATGCCCAGGAAAGGTCCCTGTCTCTGGTCCTGAAAGCCAGCCAACCCACGCTCTCTTCCTGGCCCTGCAGGGAGCTTCAGGCGTATGAGCTGTTATCGACTGGCTTTTCTCAGTCTGGTCAGAATATTCCATTCTAGGTTTACAGAATCAGTATATACCTATTCATTCCAATTTCAATTATGAATGTAATAACAATGGAAATACCAGAACAAAAGGAATACCCAGGCTCCATTTCCTGAGTTTATGTTGAACTAGATAATAAGAGCAAAGACAAATTAACACAGGCATGTCAAAAAGTAATGAAGATCCATGTAATATGGTAAAAGGAAAGTTTTCTGTTGTCATTTTCCAGCATTCATATTTTTGATATGTATGTGTGTATAAAATTTGCAGGTCAACAAAAGTTGCCAAACTATTCTCTTTGGGAAAGGATTATTTCTTTTTCTTCATTTATACTCTACTTTTGCTGTTAAAATGTTCCCTCTTTGGAAATGCAACTGAAAATCACAATAGGAGATCCCCATGTACTCATCAGAATGGCTACAATGAAAAAGATACATTAATTGAAAGTGAATCATTCCCATCAATAGTTTCTGATGAAATAGATTAAAAAGATATGTGCAAAGTAAGTTAATCTTTAATAATCTGTAGAGTTCCTAAAAGCATTCTTCAACATTAATTTTTAAGTTCATAATCCCATGTATCTTTGATATTCACATTGGATTGAATTGAATTCAGTGAAATATCAAGCAAAACATGTGAGTCCAAATATTTTGACTGGTCATACATAGAAAGAACAGTTAATATTTAGAAGCAAAACTCAGTAGGTTTACAAATTTTGTGATTTTTTAAAATGATTTTCCTTTAAAGTCAAGCAATTTGTTAAAAAAGGTTTACAGATGTTTACAATAGAGCCTCCTATTAAAATTTCAAACACATTAAATTTTTTAAAGAAAAAGATACAGAATGGCAAGTGTTGAGTAGAGGTGGAAACGCAACTGGAATTCTCATACACTGCTGTAAGAGAATGAATTGGTGCTAACACTTGGGAAAACTGGAAGTCAATACTGAAGTTGAGCCTAAGAAAAATACCTTTTGGCCCAACAGTTACACTCTTAGATATGTACCCAACACAAATACACAGACATTTACCAAATAGCATGTAGTAGGATGTTCACGTCAGCACAATTTGTAATAGGTCATCATTGAAAATGACTCAAATGTCCATCAACAACTTAATGACTAAGTAATTTGTCGTATATTCATTCAATAGAATTCTATAACATTGAGAATAAATGAACTACACCTACATACCACTACACTGATGAAACTCACACACACAGTGTTGAGTGAAAGAAACTAAATACAAAAGAATACATGCTATATGATTCCATTAAAGTTTGAAAAAGGTAACACTAATCTGTGATGTTTGAAGTTAGGATAGACATTAGTCCTGGCTGGGTAGTGGTGCCAAGGAGGCGTGACAGGCTTCAGGTGAGCTAGTAATGCTACGTGTCTTGTTCTAGGATGTAACTGCAAGCAAGTGTGTGCTTACTTTATGAAAATTCCTTGAGTTGTCCACTTATGACTTGCCCGTTTTTCTGTATGTTACACCTTAATAAAAGTTTACTTTAAAATATTCCCTATTGGGATCTAATTAAACTAAAGAGCTTCTGCACAGCAAAAGAAACTACCATCAGAGTGAACAGGCAACCTACAGAATGGGAGAACATTTTTGCAATCTACTCATCTGACAAAGGGCTAATATCCAGAATCTACAAAGAACTCAAACAA
>NW_016828181.1:13045-15308 GCF_001698545.2 Rhinopithecus bieti
ATAAATAAAACGAAAAATCAAATCCTATAGGATAAAGGGAATAAGGAACAAAAGGAAAATGTTTCTCCCTCCTTCTTGTTCCATAAATTATACAGCTATATGATCTGTTTTGTGTTTTGCTGCTGATAATTATATACATTTTTTGAACTTCTAGTAGTTACCTTTATTAGTGTATTATATGTTCAAACATCTGTGTCATGTGTTACTAATTTTAGACAGGGTCTATTAACAATCAACTCTAAGAGAGATCAATGCACATCGCTTCCTCTTAACTCCCCTTCCTGCTCCATTGTCAATTTCGATTTGCTATATTATGTTTTATGTTACTCACTGGTTATCTTTGGGATTTTCATCATTGCATTTATAATATAATTTAAGCCTCTATTGCTTCATATATTCATTTTAGGCAGTATCTTTTTACTCCTGACTATGAAATATAAGGAAATCCACATCCCTGAATGTCTCCCACATCCTCTCCTGCCATGAAATTGTTAATGCTACATAAATTATTGAATTATTAATGACCCATTAGGAAGACATACAATATTTGCATTCTCTTCTGTAATCCTGCTTCACACAATTGGTTAGACCTTTGATTGAACTGGACATAATACTCATTTCATCTTCTATATTAATTTCTTGTTGAAGAGATCTCAGAATCAAGGTTTTTGTTTCAAGAGACCTCATAAATGTCATATTCAGTTACATGCTCAAAAATGTCTCTTTTTTGCCTTTCTACTGAATGGCAATTTGGCTGAGCGTAAGAGTCTTGGCTTTCGCTGCTGTTTTCCCACGACATCATAGCTGTTAGGCTACTCAAGACTAGGCTTAGAATCCTATGGAGGACTCCAGAGGGAGCCTTACTAACCAACTCCTTCGCTCCCCAGGTGACTTGCTTTTGATCACATCGGGACTTACAGGATTCCTGATCCTCCTCACCATCTTCAGTGCAAATAGAAGGTCTGCATATGGTTTGTGGGGGAGATTTTTGCATGTTTGTGAAGATTCCGTGTTTTAAAACTTCTTTGCCTTCGGCTGAGATAAACTTCTGCATAGCTGACTGCCACCCACTGCTCCCCTCCACACAGCACCTCTACCAGCTGGCCTGGCCTGCTGCACACACTGCATGTCTGAGTGACTCCTCCTTCAACCTTACCTCACCATGGCTCTCTAGGGGGGACAGAGATACCCACACCCAAAGCCTACTCTTTCAGGCCCACTTGCTGGGCCTTTCCCATCTGCCTCCCCAATTTATGGAGCTCGCCCTTTTATTCTAGCCCCCTGTGTTTAGGCTAAATATCATTGTGACAATTCCATATTGATGTTGGTAGCTTTGGATGTTAGTTTGACAAACTTTTATAGCTTGCTTCCTTGGTTTCATTAAACATGGTGTTTTTGCTTTGCTTTTTTTGTTGTTGTTGTTGCTGTTTCCCATTACTTTATGAGGGGAACATCATAACTCTGACATCTTTAAGCAAATTTCTCCATTATTCAATTTACAGAAGTTTTGGGTTCCATAAAGTAAGACCAGCCTTAGCCTATAGACAGATGAATTATTTACTTTCATTTGGTTTTAATTAGTTTATGGTCAAAGTGTGTTTTTTAAATGCCCCCTTTTTTTCCAGGTCTTCTGCACAGTGAAGGCTTATTCAAGGTCCACTTTTTTTCTTTTTCTTTCTTTCTTTTTTTTTCTGGAAGCATTTCCTTCAGTCTTTGCTTATTGGAAAGTGGGGGACCCAGGACAAGTGTCTTCAGTTCTCACTGCAGGTGACAAAAAATTACCTGGGTCCTCCTGTGTATTTTACCTTTGGGCACGGTTGGAATTCCCAGGGAGTCCCCATTTCTTCTCTCTCTTCTAGCATGAGAAATGAAATCACAAAGCAGCCTCATTCTCTGCTTCCCTCTCACTCATAGAAATATGACAGACAGTGAATGCTTCTCTGAGAGTTTCCTTTACTTATGGCCTAAGTAAGCTCAGAGATTGACTTCAGTGGATGGAGAATGCTGAACATTTAATAGGGTCATCAGCTGATTGCAACAAAAGCTTCATCAATGTAAAATCTACAGTTTCATTTCCAACCATGGTTCGTTGTTAAAATAAGTTGCTGACCGCTCAGTGTAAGGGTTTGTAACTGTTTTTAAGTGATGATATAGAAATAACTTATGTTATCAGCCCTCATGAATTTAATCTAGTGAAATCTATCCTTAATACTTTGAGTATTCCTGCTAAACAACTGTTCATAAATTAGATTTCCCCAGCAGG
>NW_016828181.1:19969-24272 GCF_001698545.2 Rhinopithecus bieti
GGNTTGCATTGGGGAGTTATACATGATATAAATGATGAATTGATGGGTGCTGACGAGTTGATGGGTGCAGCACACCAACATGGCATAAGTATACATATGTAACAAACCTGCACGTTATGCACATGTACCCTAGAACTTAAAGTATAATAAAAAAAAAAAAAAACAAAACTCATCCTCTCTGACTTCCTAATGATGGTGAATAATAAAGAAAATGGGTTGGTTTTGACAAGGACTGCAAATGCGGATGCGAGTGGGGAGACAGAGAAGAGGTCTAATGTAATATCAAAAGATTTTTTAAAGTGGGGGAGGGTCTGCTGGCTGAGAGAAAGAAGAGGAGAGAAGACATGGAATTTGAGCAGTACTGGAGGGAGTAGGATTTGGAAAACAGAGAAAGTTGAATGATAATTAGGGGAAAGTTTTGCAGTGAAATGTGATGACCCCCACATCTCACACACATACATTCACACTGAATGACCTCAAGACTTTCAGCAAAGACCTACATTGTTTTTGCAAGGCTTCCTGGCATTGTGTTTGTGTGCTTTATTTTTATTTTTTGAATGGTGCAGCCTGCTGAGGTGAGCCTTAGGCAAAAGCAGGCAGTCTAGATAGACACCAGTGATGTGTACTAAGGGACTTGAGAGTGAAAAACAAAAGAGGCACTAACAGAAGCCAATTCAAAGCCCACTTGGGGCAACTGCTCTTCCAAACAACTTTAGTCACGTAGTACTTTTTCCAATTCCAAATTAAATTAAGGGAATGCATACATTAATAAAACACCAAATAACAGCTTCATAATTTCTCTGGCAACATATGATGCTGCTTATAAAGGAAAATGACTTTGGGACATAAATATGGAAGGGGAAACCTACTTTCAGGTTTTGTTCATGAACTTAGTAATATGAGGCTGCAGTTGAGGTCATGCTGCTGTAGTGATTTTCTCCAAAGCAACAGCAAACATGGAGACCAATAAATAAGCGTCATCAGCGCTCACAACCTCAAGCTCATGATAAATCATGTGCAGGTAAAAAACGCTGATGTGAGAAAAGAGGTCAGCGACAGTTTCACATATTTAAAATTATATTAACTATCAAGTAACGAATATAGATAAATGGAATATGCTCCTAGTAATCTCCTGATCAATCCTGACCTGTTCTCAGGAAGAGGTGAGTGGTTTTTCATCAGCCTTCTTCTCTTCATTTCTCTTCCCCTCTAGACATCCCTCTTAGCAATTTCAACTCTCACATCCCTAGAGGTGACTCCTAAGTACATTTATAGGCCTGACCTCTTTCTTGAGCTCCAGACCCAGATTTCTAACTGACCTGCTGGGCCCAGCCAGATGGATGGCCTGCTGATGCCTCCCAATCAGCAGGGCCAAAATAGAATTCATTCACCCGGGCTCTGCTGCATTTCCCCTCTTTGTGAATTAGAAAATCAAAGTACAGAGGCTAATCTACCAGTCCAAGGTCACTCAGTAACCAGTAACAGACAGGGTCAGAATTTGAATTCTGAGGTCCTACTTCCAAATCCCATCCCTACCTCATTCATCTTTCTCCTTTTCACTGCTACCATCCTGCCATCAATTGACTGTCTCTCCAGTGGAGTGACACAGTGACCTCAGCTGGTCTCTTCTCCTCAAGTCAGTTGTCTTTCTTTTCCTTCCTTTCCTGTTTATGGGTCCTCACTCATGGGTTTTGAACTCTGATCACATCATTCCACTTCTAAGTAGTAAGGCATCATTGCAGTTATACTTATGGCCTCGGAAACCAGGCTTCCTCATTTGAACCCCAGCTCTATCTCTTACTGGCTATGTGATGTTGGGCAAGTTCATCTCTCTGTATACTTGGTTTCCCAATCTGTGAAATGGGAATAGTTATATGACACACCACCTTATCATGAGGAATAAATGAATTGATATGTATAAAATGGACACATGGCTAGTGAGACATCAAGATCTGCTAAATGAATTATGAATTAATTTTCTCAGTTTGGTCTTTGCAGCTCTCTATAAAGTGACCCTTAACTCCTTTAACCACATTATATCATACACATGGCATTCCTATCAGGTTGATCTGACACTGCTCAACAAACATTTGCTTTCTACTTTCCTGCCTCTGTTATTTTTCCAAATATTTCCTTAGGTTTGGATGGCCTTCCCAGTGTGAGCTTGTCATTCATAACCAAGCTCCAATGTCCTCTTCTCAGCTAGAATAGACCACACCCACCTGTGACCCTATCAAGGGCTCCAGTTCCAGGTCATACTGTCTGTATTTGAATTTCCTGCTCTTTTACTGATAGTTGTTACCCTGGGAAAGTCACTTAATCTCTTGATGCCTCAATTTCTTAATGGGGATTAAAATAGCACTTTTTTTATAGGGTCTTGATTGCCAAACTATGTACACTATGTGTACAGAGCATTGAATATCACCTGGCTCAAAGAAACATTCAATAAGTACTAGCAATTGCGAGGGTGGTACCAAGATGGCCGAATAGGAACAGCTCCAGCCTCCAGCTCCCAGCATGAGCGACACAGAAGACGGGTGATTTCTGCATTTCCAACTGAGGTAATGGGTTCATCTCATTGGGGCATGTCAGACAGTGGGGTGCAGGACAGTGGGTATAGCCCAACGAGCGAGAGCCAAAGCAGGGCGAGGCATTACCTCACCTGGGAAGCCCAAGGGGGAAGGGAATTCCCTTTCCTAACCAATGGAAACCATGACACACAACACCTGGGAAATTGGGTCACTCCCACCCTAATACTACATTTTACCAAGGGTCTTAGCAAATGGCACACCAGGAGATTATATCCTGCACCTGGCTTGGAGGGTCCCTTGCCCACGGAGCCTCCCTCATTGCTGGCACAGCAGTCTGAGATCTAACTGTAAGGTGGCAACAAGGCTTGGGGAGGGGCACCCGCCATTGCTGAGGCTTGAGTAGGTAAATAAAGCAGCTGGGAAGCTCCAACTGGGTGGAGCCCACCACAGCTCAAGGAGGCCTGCCTGCCTCTGTAGACTCCACCATTGGGGACAGGGCATAGCCAAACAAAAGGCAGCAGAAACCTCTGCAGATGTAAATGTCCCTGTCGGACAGCTTTAAAGAGAGTAGTGGTTTTCCCAGCACGGAGTTTGAGAACTGAGAACGGACAGACTGCCGGCTCAAGTGGGTCCCTGATTCCCGATAGCCTAACTGAGAGACATCCCCCACTAGGGGCAGACTGACACCTCATACCTCACACAGCCAGGTACACCTCTGAGACGAAGCTTCCAGAGGAACGATCAGGCAGCAACATTTGCTGTTCAGCAATACTTACTCTTCTGCAGGCTCCGCGGCTGATACCCAGGCAAACAGAGTCTGGAGTGGACCTCGAGGAAACTCCAACAAACCTGCAGCTGAGGGTCCTGACTGTTAGAAGGAAAACTAACAAACAGAAAGGACATCCACACCAAAACCCATCTGTACGTCACCATCATCAAAGACCAAAGGTAGATAAAACCACAAAGATGGGGAAAAAGCAGGGCAGAAAAGCTGAAAATTCTAAACATCAGAGCGACTCTCCCCATCCAAAGGAATGCACTCCTCACCAGCAACGGAACAAAGCTGGACGGAGAATGACTTTGACAAGTTGACAGAAGAAGGCTTCAGAGGATCAAACTTCTCAGAGCTAAAGGAGGAAGTACAAACCCAGTGCAAAGAAACTAAAAACCCTGATAAAAGATTTGACGAATGGCTAACTGGAATAACCAATGTAGAGAAGTCCCTAAATGACGTGATAGAGATGAAAACCACGACACAAGAACTATGTGACAAATGCACAAGCTTCAGTAACCGACTCGATCAACTGGAAGAAAGGGTATCAGTGATTGAAGATCAAATGAATGAAATGACGGGAGAAGAGAAGTTTAGAGAAAAAAGAGTAAAAAGAAATGAGCAAAGCCTCCAAGAAATATGGGATTATGTGAAAAGACCAAATCTATGTCTGATTGGTGTACCTGAAAGTGGCAGGGAGAATGGAACCAAGTTGGAAAACACTCTGCAGGATATTATCCAGGAAAACTTCCCCAACCTAGCAAGACAGGTCAACATTCAAATTCAGCAAATACAGAGAATGCCACAAAGATACTCCTCGAGAAGAGCAACTCCAAGACACATAATTGTCAGATTCACCAAAGTTGAAATGAAGGAAAAAATGTTAAGGGCAGCCAGAGAGAAATGTCGGGTTACACACAAAGGGAAGCCCATCAGACTAACAGCAGATCTCTCGGCAGAAACTCTACAAGCCAGAAGAGAGTGGGGGCCAATATTCAAC
>NW_016828181.1:27914-30065 GCF_001698545.2 Rhinopithecus bieti
GGGTCCTATTGTGGGGAGGGGGATGGGGGGAGGGATAGCATTAGGAGATATATCTAATGTAAATGACGAGTTAATGGGTGCAGCACACCAACATGGCACATGTATACATATGTAACAACCCTGCACATTGTGCACATGTACCCTAGTACATAAAGTATAATAAAAAAAATAAAAATAAATAAAATTGCAGCAAAAAAGCACTAGCAATTGCTTATAGAAATATACCTATTTGCTTTCAGATATGCCCTCCTCTTTTAGTTTATGGAACCCTATAGACAACCGTTATTTTATTCCTTTTACAGTGTCTTGTATTGTAGCTAGCTCCAAGGAAGAATCACCAAAAACTAAATGTTTGTTGAATGAATAAACATCAGTCAACCCATCTGCCTTAGCAGTTAGAGCATAGCAAATGTATGACTGAGGTTCACAAATCTGATTTCTTCTATTGAATATCAATTCTAAAAGATAAAGGAGATTTGCCAAAATTCAGAGGCTGAAATCAGTATTTTCAATAAATTACTTTCTTTCCATTCAGCTTTTTTCCCCTACAGAATTAAGCAGAAAGCAATTCTATACGAGCTTCTAGTTCTGATTAACTATGGTGATCCTGAGGTTTTGGAGTTTTAATTTCAAGAGCCATTAAAATATCTGAAAAGGGACAATTTTTAAAGTTCCTTGAATCACACGTTGTTCATACACTTTGTTGGGAGACATAAAATAATATAGCAGTTTGTGGAAGAGTCATAACAATAGTCAACCAGCAAAAATCAAATGTAATAGAATATTAAGAGCTCAAGGTTTAGAGTCAGAGTTCAAATCTTGGATCTGTCACTTACCAGCTGTGTGACCTCATGCCACTGAACTGCTCTGTGCCTCAGTTTCCTTAACTGTAAGTGGGGACACTAATGCCTGTCTCATAAAACAGCAGAGTGCCTGAAAAATAACAAACACTCAGTAAATGGTGTATGTTAATAACAATAACAATGGCAACAATAACAATAATTTGGGAAAACAAATTTGATCTTTCCTTTAGTGTCAGTAATCAAGATGTAAAAGTCCTATGAATTAGAAAGCAATCACAATTTGAGTTCTAATAGAATCAGTAACTTACCCATGAAGAAAATAAACAAATGATTCAAGATAGGGCGATATTTCATTAAGCTTTCTTCCTATGCATCATTGCTTTCTGATAAACTTTTTCAACATATTTCCTAAAATGACACTATTCTGAAGTATTATTGCATGCCTTGAAGGTAAAGGGGAATGCTTTGGGAGAAAAGTTTTATTGAATAATGGTCCTAGCTCCAGAATTGAAGGCTAAAATAACTTGAAACATCGTGGCCTCAAACACAGTCATTTTAGAGATTTTTAAAACTGACTTGAAAAAAAAAAGAAAACAAAAACTCACTAAAGTAAACTAAGCTGAGAACTGGAGGCCTGAAGTTTATAAATAAAGTGAAGTTTGTAATTTTCCTGAAATTAAGAGTGAGTCAAGTAAAGAGACTCCCAGTCCTCACTCCAGGATGCTGTCAGTAGAATGTGCTGAATAGTTCAATTGACATGACTGGGATGCCATTTACCTTGAGTGCAGTCAAGGGGAGGCAAAGAACTGAAAAGTCACCTCATTGAAACAGATCAGTTAGGTAGACCATTAGTTACATAGATGAACATTTGTAAAACGTGGAGCAACTAACAAAGGTAAGGAAAGTTTGGAGCCCATTGAAAATCAATGTTGTTGTCAAAATCAAAACCCTAACAAATAAAATAACCTAAAGTGAAGATCCACAGACTACATAAAAAATTGTGCAGACCTTGCCTTACTAAGGTAGGGGACAGTGGCCGACCTCACACAGAGACAACTTGTCACATGTACTTCTCAGCTAAGATCTCAAGGTTTTCAGAGATCCTTCAGAACTGTGATGGTTCTCTTTGATAACCCTAGTTGGCCTATTAAAGTACAAACTGCCTACTTTGACCTCTTTCCCAACTAACTAATCAGTTTTCCCCAAAATGTGAACCAACATTCATTGTTCCTAAGCTGGTTTTTCTCTCTCTTCTCTCATATAAAGCCACTTTTTGTCTTCTTTATTCTTTGACAATACTCCATAGATCATTTTATGCATAACTAAATGTGCATGCAAATGATTAAAC
>NW_016828181.1:30120-36653 GCF_001698545.2 Rhinopithecus bieti
CATTTTAGAGATTTTAAAACTGACTTGAAAAAAAAAAGAAAACAAAACTCACTAAAGTAAACTAAGCTGAGAACTGGAGGCCTGAAGTTTATAAATAAAGTGAAGTTTGTAATTTTCCTGAAATTAAGAGTGAGTCAAGTAAAGAGACTCCCAGTCCTCACTCCAGGATGCTGTCAGTAGAATGTGCTGAATAGTTCAATTGACATGACTGGGATGCCATTTACCTTGAGTGCAGTCAAGGGGAGGCAAAGAACTGAAAAGTCACCTCATTGAAACAGATCAGTTAGGTAGACCATTAGTTACATAGATGAACATTTGTAAAACGTGGAGCAACTAACAAAGGTAAGGAAAGTTTGGAGCCCATTGAAAATCAATGTTGTTGTCAAAATCAAAACCCTAACAAATAAAATAACCTAAAGTGAAGATCCACAGACTACATAAAAAATTGTGCAGACCTTGCCTTACTAAGGTAGGGGACAGTGGCCGACCTCACACAGAGACAACTTGTCACATGTACTTCTCAGCTAAGATCTCAAGGTTTTCAGAGATCCTTCAGAACTGTGATGGTTCTCTTTGATAACCCTAGTTGGCCTATTAAAGTACAAACTGCCTACTTTGACCTCTTTCCCAACTAACTAATCAGTTTTCCCCAAAATGTGAACCAACATTCATTGTTCCTAAGCTGGTTTTCTCTCTCTTCTCTCATATAAAGCCACTTTTTGTCTTCTTTATTCTTTGACAATACTCCATAGATCATTTTATGCATAACTAAATGTGCATGCAAATGATTAAACATGCTTGATAAATGCTAAGTATTGAAATGTTGTATCCACTTCCACTGGAAAAACTGACACTTATGCAGTGGTTATTAACTTTTACGATACCATCAACACTGTATTGGTGTAACATGGTTGTAATGAGCCTAAGCAATACTTGGCAATCTGAGAACCCAGTCCTTGAGTGCCAGTAATGGGAAGCCTGTTGCAGATAGCACAGAAGTACTGTGAAACTGCAGTCTATCAAGAAGAACAATTCTCAGGAGAGGTTCGAATCAACTTTTAGAATGTGTAGAGGGAAAATCCCATTTACCATTGAGTGGCTTGATTGCTACCCACATTTGTTTATTAAGAAATACCATTGGCCGGGTGTGGTGGCTCACGCCTGTAATCCCAGCACTTCAGGAGGCCAAGGTGGGCGGATCATGAGGTCAGGAGTTTGAGACCAGTCTGGCCAATAATGGTGAAACCCTGTCTCTACTAAAAATGTGAAAATTAGCTGGGCACGGTGGTGGCACGTGCCTGTAGTCCCAGCTACTTGGGAAGCTGAGGCAGGAGAATATCTTGAACTCAGGAGGCAGAGGTTGCAGTGAGCCGAGATTGCGCCACCACTACACTCCAGCCTGGGCAATAGAGGGAGATTCTATCTCAGAAAAACAAAACAAAACAAACAAAAAAAAATTAAACTTTGCAATGATGCTGCGGTATATAAGCAAGAATTTGGTCAGGCTATGCCTGATCTCTTACTTCACACTTTCCCAGGAATGCTGAAAGAATGAAATATGCCTGAAATTAATGAACTTGCAAATTGTGTACCTGAACATGGTCAGTGGTTTGACATAGGTTAGTCAGGAGTAATGAGAATGTCATCAGTGGGGTTAAAGATGTAAAAAGCAAAGAATACACAATGATGTAAAACATTAAGGCATAAAGGCAAGAACAAAGAAACAAACAAAAACAAATTTCATGTAGTCAAACTATGGTCCATACACAGAAGCCTGGTATCTATAAATGATCATATGCATCCTGTCCTAATATGAGAAAAATGCCTTGGAACATTCATAAAACATGATTTGGGGTTCAATAAATTAAATTTGTCTATATTTTAACCATGTTGAATTTGAAAAATCCTTAGAAGTGAGCTTCTCTAAAATAAGACTAAACTAAAATGTTCTGCTCCCAGATGGATGTTCGGTCTGTATTGTAGCCCTTAATTGTTTACTGACAATCTCCCCACCCCCAAGCTCCTTCCCTCCTGCTGCCCTTCTCTTAAAATGCTTTGACCCAAACTCAAAAACTTTTTGACATTTAAGGACCCTTCTGCATGCTCTGTTCTCAGGCAAAATTTCCTATCCTCTACACACTAACTGATGAATTCCCACTTACCCTTCAAGATCAACATGGAACACAGGCAAGGTGGGCCCTGGAGTGAAGTGGACTGAGATAGAAACCCTGGCTCTACCCATGTAGACATTTGCCCTGGTGCAAGTTGCTTTACCTCTGGAAACCTCTGTTTCCTTATTTATAAAAAGGCAATAGTGATGCTACTTGATGGTTGTTGTAAAACTTATATACTGTACCAACTGTTTGGCCAAAGCTCCTCCAGGTAGTACATATTCCACAGCTGTGTCTTCCCTTCTAATGGCTTAACTTGAGCAACATTAGGCAACCATCCCTAAATTTCTAAAATATTTTATATCCACTTAAGCACCTATCAATTTGTACTTTTAAAATCATGTCTTTATCCCCAAATAGTGTGTAAATTCTTTCAGACAAGAGACTCTTTCACCCATATTTGTATTTGCATTACACCGAACACACTGACTGGCACATAGGTGCTCAATCAATGTCTATAATGGCTGCTCCATCAGTGTTTACTGAATGAATAATGGATGGCTGAATGATTATTTCCAGTTTATAAATCATAGGGGGGAAAAGCAGATGATGTTATAAATCTCCTTTCAAACTGCTTTTCATCTGGCTTTTCCACAGGACTATATACTGTCTAGGACACAGATCTACAACTAGGCACACTTCTGCACATGGGCACTGCTATGGCCTGAGTATGTCCCTCCAAAACTCCTTCTGAAACCTAATCCCCCTTGGTGATATTAAGATGTGGGGCCTTTGGAAAGTGATTAAGTCATGAGGGTCCACCCTCATAAATGGGATGAGCACCCTAATAAAAGAGGTTGAAGGAAGCTCCCCTTCACATTCCACCATGTGAAGACACAGTGCTCCCCGATTTCCACCATGTGAAGGTGCAACAAGAAGGCACTATCTTTGAAGCAGAGCGATCCCTCACCAGACCCCCAGCCTGTTGGCACTTTAATCTTGGATTTCCCAGTCTTCAGAACTGTAAGCAACACATTTCTATTGTTTATAAGTTAAGGTAATTTGTTATAACAGCCGAAATGGACTGAGACAAGTATACATGCCCTTTTTTCTTTATTACTAAGTCAAATCAAACTAAATGCCGAATGAAATAATATTATTTTATGAAGCTAGAATGTAACATCAAAAACTAACAGTAAAACACTGTAACCATATAAAAAACTATTTTCACCAATTGCCTTTTTTTGAATGATCAATCTTCCTCAAGGTTCATTCTGCAAAGCCACATTGACCTCACAACCCATCCTAAGTGGAGGGTTGCAAAGCATCCTGTTGCAAAGCACCTCGACAGTCATTAAGCTCAAAGGCATATTTGGTTATTAGAATACCTAATAAGGAAAATAACAGCCCCTGACCATTTCTTTATCTTACTTTATCTAGATAGTTCATAAAAGTATACTTCATTACCTCAGTCCTATATTCCAAATAAATTTCATAAACCAGACACTTAAAATATTACACAGTATAGTCCTGGAACATGTGTGCATTCTTTATAAATCCTAATCATAGTTTTCCTAATCAGGTACATGTGATTTCTCTCTGGATCCTCAATTAACAGTTCTATATAGCCCAATATTCCTGAACAATGACAGTAATGATTTTTTTTTACTTAATTTTTGCAATTAAAAAATATTGAGCTAATAAATAAACAGAAAAGTCTCTTAATGAACAGTTGCCTACGAAAAGATCATTTTTAATTTTAGCATTAATCATGAGGCCAGGAGTGTATACTGCATGGATTTAATGATAATTTGGGGTTGTGTTTCAATTGCTATAATTGCTTCCTTGTGGGTCAAAGTGTCTACAGATTTTCATTCCTTTATTCTATACATCCTGACCTCTCAAAACTCAACTTTTTTACATTGCCCACTTGCTTCCTCCTAACACACACAGAAATACACCATTTTCCAGCGTTCAGTCCCACTCAAGCCCTGCCAGCATACTCCCCTAATATTATCCAATTCAAACCTGCTACTCTGCCACACCACTTTTCTTGGTTCACTCCATCGCTCTTCTTCATCAAAAGCTTTGAGCTGCCACACACACTGCTTGCCTTTTCAAATCCCCTTTTCCCGTCCTTGCAGCTACACAGAAAAGCTTCGCTTTGAAATTGGACATTTTTCCTGAACCAGCAGTGTGACCTTTCAGGCTCAGCATGGGATTAGTTTGTTTGGCTAAATCCAAAACATAGTAAGTTTTTAAAAGTCCATAATAGATGTTATGGAGAAAGATCCTTTGGCCTTTCTCCCAAGATAAGCCTGCCAGTGTGAGATGTTATGGTTCCCTGCACAGTGTCTGTGAGCTTAATGATGTGGCTCCATACATGAATCAGCAGTGTAACAGGTACTACTCTAGGCCTCTATTTAAGAAAAGATGTATCTCTCCCACTCTACTCAGAAAATGCATCTTCTTCTTGGAAGGGGTTGTCTAGAACAGTAAAGGCAACATTTAGCTCTCTGAATCCCATACCTCATTATAACTTGAGGAGTGACCCAAAGAGAAATAAGCCTCCCAGCCCAGGGCTACTAAGGTGAGGTTTGGCAAGGCCATTGCTAATGCTGACACTTAGGTCTCCACAAGTAGCTATGCCAACTGCCAGATACAAAGAACTTACAGAGCTCCAACAATTGTCCAGTTGAAATTGGACAGAGATACATATTCTGCATCCTACTGGCTACCTCAGAGGGAGCTAAAACAAGATCTAAAGAAAGCAAGTCCTTATGGTATTAATCTTTGAACTCAGAGAAAACCACTTCAAATGGCCCTCATTTGGTCTCTGCCATGTTTTCTGCCTTTCTGACCAAAAAAAATCTTGGAAATTAGAAAATTTATTTTCTAACAGTGAATCACACACAGGGAAATAAAGGTTTTGCATTTAGAACTTCAACCAAGCAAAGACTCAGTCACCAAGGATGGGCATTAAAGCAATTCCATTGGTTCCTTTGAAAAGGTGCAGTCAACGCTTTTGTGCAAATTAGAGTCATAAGTAAGGTGACTGAGGCAAAATA
The DNA here is from genome assembly GCF_001698545.2 of Rhinopithecus bieti. Classification (NCBI taxonomy): domain Eukaryota; kingdom Metazoa; phylum Chordata; class Mammalia; order Primates; family Cercopithecidae; genus Rhinopithecus; species Rhinopithecus bieti. Next base: position 35,300 of record NW_016828181.1, read on the forward strand.
AATGATATTGTCAAAGCTGGCTGCAAAGGAAGCTAATTACTCTAAGCGGATAGCAGTTCCTCCTTTCAAGAGGACCATACCTTTGCTTGGGGAAAGGCATAAATGAAATTTGTGATCATGCAAAACCAGGCTTCAGGACTAATGCAATAGAGAGGCTGAGAAAAAGAGAAGACAAAATATGCCCTGCAGGAGCAGGTAACCAGTATACTCAGTCTCCTTGTGGAAACAGAGGTTTAAGTGCCCCAGAATTTGTAAAAGAGAGTTGATAGTGAAAGCGTCTCAGTGGGGAGAGCAATGGCCCTGGAAAATGAGAGTAGGCTAGACACAGAGTCCAAAGGGAAGGAGGCTTATAATACATTCCTTGTGTTGGGTAGGAGGCAATGTGTTATTTTCGAAGAAATGATTATATAAAACTAAGAAAGCTTTTTTAAAATGTCAAGTTAAGAAGGATGCACATCTTAGGCCAGGCACAGTGGCTCATGCCTGTAATCCCAGCACTCTGGGAGGCCGAGGCGGGAGGATGGCTTGAGCACAGGAGTTCGAGACCAGTCGAGGTAAAATAGTGAGACCTCGTCTCAACAAAAAAGTTAAAAAAGTAGCTGGGTATGGTAGTGCATGCCTGTAGTCCCAGCTATTCCAGTGGCTGAGGTGAGAGGATCACTTGAGCCTAGGCGGTCGAGGCTGCAGTGAGCTGTGATTGCACCACTGCACTCTAGCCTAGGTGACAAAGTGAGACCTTGCAAGAAAAAGAAAGAAAGAAAGGAAGATGGCCGAATAGGAACAGCTCCAGTCTCCAGCTCCCAGCGCAAGCAACACAGAAGACAGGTGATTTCTGCATTTTCAACTGAGGTACTGGGTTCATCTCACTAGGGAGTGCCAGACAATCCGTGCTGGTCAGCTGCTGCAGCCCAACCAGCGAGAGCTGAAGCAGGGCGAGGCATCGCCTCACCTGGGAAGCGCAAGGGGCAAGGGAATCCCTTTTCCTAGCCAGGGGAACTGAGACACACAGCACCTGGAAAATCGGGTAACTCCCACCCCAATACTGTGCTGTACCAAGGGTCTTAGCAAACAGGCACACCAGGAGATTATATCCCACACCTGGCTGGGAGGGTCCCACGCCCGCCCACGGAGCCTCCCTCATTCCTAGCACAGCAGTCAGAGATCTAACTGCAAGAGAGCAGCGAGGCTGGGGGAGGGGCAACCGCCATTGCTGAGGCTTAAGTAGGTAAACAAAGCCCCTGGGAAGCTCGAACTGGGTGGAGCTCACAGCAGCTCAAGGAGCCCTGCCTGTCTCTGTAGACTCCACCTCTGGGGACAGGGCACAGCTAATCAACAACAACAACAACAACAACAA
>NW_016828181.1:38888-59388 GCF_001698545.2 Rhinopithecus bieti
ATATGTAACAAACCTGCACGTTATGCACATGTACCCTAGAACTTAAAGTATAATAATAAGAAAAAATAAATAAGAAAGAAAGAAAGAGAAAAAAAGAAAGAAAGAAAAAGAAAGAAGGAAAGAAAGAAAGAAAAAGAAAGAGAGAAAGAGAGAAAGAAAGAAAGAAAGAAAGAAAGGAAGGAAGGAAGGAAGGAAGGAAGGAAGGAAGGAAGGGGAGAGAGTGAGAGAGAAAGAAAGAGAAAGAAAGAGAAAGAAAGAAAGAAAGAGAAAGAAAGAAAAAGAAAGAAAGAAAAAGAAAGAAAGAAAGAAAGAAAGAAAGAAAGAAAGAAAGAAAGAAAGAAAGAAAGAAAAGAAAAGAAAGAAGAGAAAAAAAGAAGGCTGCATATCCTAACACAGAGCTCTGAATGAAATGCAGTGCTTTCCCCAGGAAAATGTGAAACCAACAACTCCTTGAGTTAGGTACCAATGAAGTAGGCATGGAACTCTGACTTTCAAAAAGTTAGTTAACTTCAATTGTATCTCTGTACAATTGAATAATAATCCGCATAGTGATATTGAGAGGATGCAATGAGGTAACACATATCAAGAGATCAGAACAATACCTGGCATTTATTAAAAGATGCATTTTAACAGGAAAGTAATAGTAATTGTCTGATATGTACTAGAGCTGTCTTCGTGTCTTTTTCTCTTTGCAGCCTGTGAGCTCCTTGGGGCAGGTGCTATGTCTCATCCATTCTCACAGTACAGTGGTCACATACAGGTGCACAATAAAGATTTGTCAAATTTAATGGAAAGAATTAGAACTCAAAGTTAATAACCACAAGGGCCAAAACACCTCTTCTAGCTACCTGCCTATATATAAATCGGCGTGTTTTTGTTTATTTGTTTTTAACCAATGAAGAGGGTTCTGCAAATACCACACCTATTTATGCAGAGGAACAGAGAGAGGCTTAGTAACATAGAGGATGCAGAAACTTGCCTTATCTCCCAAGAATGTGCACCTTTACATAAAGTATACACTTAGAATAAGTTTGCATAACACAAGTTTTGTCATTGCACTTGACTTGGCAGTGCCCATATTAGGGAACACTGCACAACCATTAAGGAAGGTTATTGAGGAAGAGATGATTTCCAGCACCAGATAGATGGCCTGGCCCTGACAGGAATCCGAGAAAGAAAGAAAAGGAAGGCTGGGGGCAATTCCATTTGAATGCAAATTAAATAACTAGGTTGACTCCCCTTACGTCATACATTTAAACATTTTAATGCAGAACTGGTTCCTTCCCTGAAAGAAGAAAATATGACCAAAAGTGAGGATAAAGCTTACTGTCAAACTTACTTTCCACTGTAAGGCAGATAGTGATACTATAGTAATATTTTGTGTTTTACAGGGTACAAGAGGTGAAGGCCCTTTCCATAATCTCCCAATAAAAGTATATGATTGCACAGTATAGAAAAAGGATCTTTTAATGGGAAAGGATAATGCAGAACCACAGATTTCCATTACACCTTACACACATCAGAAAAACCTACCTGTTATCTAAAGACCTAGGGAAACCTGTTACTAATCTCTACCAGATGCACCTATATTCTTGAAAGTGGACGTTAGTATAGTCTTCTGGCAAAAATTAAAACAATTTGGAAATAGCCACCAAACAAAAAGTTACATACCTGAATATGGTTCTTCCAGCCAGGTGCATATATGCCTTTTATGTAAATTGTGTGAATGTCAGAAAGATTCCCCAATCATAATGTAATTTCACCTCTAAACAAACTGGTTGGTTGGCTTGTTAAACCATAGCAAGGGAAGATCATGATTCTAATCTTTTGTCAAAAAACTTATGTTTACAAGTTTTTTCTGTTCCATGTCATAGACCACACAGAGTCATTAAAGGTAAAGTCAAATTTTGCAGAAATTATAAAGTAAAACTTTCCTCATTTGTAGCTCAGATTTTAATTTTCAGAACCTGAGTTGTATCCTCTGAAACATTTCTTTTCCTGGCTAACTTTAAGGAATGAAGATTCATTTTGTCAGCATCCTTATGTCTAAAGCTACCTTTTCTGAGGATCATAATTTCTGCTTCATAAACATAAGCCAATTTCAGTTGCCTTTCATCTTGGCCACACCTCTAGTAACTGAGTTCAAAAAATAAATATGCCCAAGTGACTGCCTTCTTAAAAAAACATTTTAAATGCAAAAATCCTCAATGTGGCTTAGGTAATGAATCATATAGGCTTGCAAAATTTCAAGCACATAATTGCCTGTCCATAATAAATTTTGAAAATTAGCCCATTTCTAGAGTTTGTGCATATGGCCTATAAAATGTGTCACTTATTCTATGATTCATAGACTTTATTCCAATTTTGAAGCAAACAGATGTTTATCTTTAAATGAGGTAGATAATATAATGCTTTAAAAACTTTTGGTACATTTATTATGGTTAAAAATGGCAAACATCTGTAGTTAGGAAAAATATACTATAGTGCCTTAGTCCTATGGGAAACCACAAATTAGGAGCTGACAAGTTGCAGGTATTTAAAATGTCTGGCTCTACTGCCATTCCATATAAAACAGGGAGCTTAATCGGGATTATATTTACTCTGTCCATATGTTGCTTTCAGACTACAAGGGCACCTTGCTTAATGATGCAGTATTTTAAGAGTGAAGTCTTTAAGAAGAAAAAATAAACAATATAGAGGGGTTATTAGTGGCTTTTATTTTTACTTTATAAATGTTAAATTACATTGCTAAGTGATTTAAAAATTCTATTTTTAAAAATGGCCAGAAGAAAACTCCTTTCAGGATTCTCAACCCATGAACCAAAGATCATAAGTTTTAATATTAGTTCCAATTCATGTTTGGGTGAAAAGCAGTAAATTACAATTTATCTACTTGATTCCTAAAATAAAATTAATTTGTACATAAACATTAAAATGACTTGGAAAACACTATGCATTTAATCATATTTTCCAGTAAGTATTTGCATTTCATCTATGTATTATGTACCCAATGAGCACACTTGATCAACTCTCTTATTTCTTTAGATTTAATGAGGCTACAGTTTCTGTATCTTGGCTGCTTTGAAAACCAGGAAAATCAAATTGTATTATAAAGCATTAAACTTTTTCCCCAATAAAAGTTTTAAATACCAAAATGTCAACTCTTCCAGGTTTTTTCAGGCCTTTTCTTCATTTTCAATGTTGAAACATTACATTTGTTAAATGGTATTTATTTTCATATAACTAAGTGAGATGAGTTTCATTGTTGCTTCTAACTCAAATAGCCTTGCACTTGAGGGGGCTTCTATAGGTATTCAAGTTTGAAAATGCCTTTTGTTCTCTGTGTCAGAGATCTAATTCAGATGTGAACTTTTATTTGTTACCAACATTCTCATTTTGAGAGGCTTACCAGCTTTCCACCTAGAACAAATATAATCTTCAGTACCTGGAGGAGTTATTCACTGGACTACTATTGTTATTTTCTAAAATATGTCTACATGATGCCACTCTGAGGATTAACCTTAATGACTTTATAATGTTATATCATTTTCAAAATGGACAAGACTTTCCTTCCATGTTAAAAAAAAATACCGAAATCCTGAAAACACTCTGTTGCACAGTCCTTAACAATACATGTATTTTATTTCTGCCAAACCAAGAGTCAGCAAACTGTAGCTTGAGGGCCAAAACCAGCTGCCCTCACTTTCTAAATAAAATTCTACTGGAATGCAGACATGCCCATTAATTGACATGTGGTCTATGGCTGCTGTGGTGCTATAACCAATGGCAGAGTTGAGTAGCTGTGATAGAAACTGTATGGCTCGTAAAGTCTAAAATAGTTAGTATCTGGCCCTTTACAAAAAACATTTGCTAATCCTGCTGTAAATCATTAGTTCTGCTCCTAGCCATGAACTCCTTCTGTAGGGAATAGCTATACTTTCACTGTGTCTAGCCCTAGCAAGTGTGGATGCACAGAGGGTGAATACAGGTAGCAAGAGGGTATACCTTGGGCAGAATGAGGGGGATTAGGGCATCAGGGAGCATCACAAGGGTGTCAAGATTGTTTCAGAGGTGAAACCAAGCATCAGTTAAGAAGGGCACTGTGGCAAACCAAGTTTCTCACTCACTCCTTCCTTGGGTGTCTACCAAGTGAAATCCCAACCTAAGGTCTCTAGCAGTACACCAACCACCAGGGAAAACTCCATGGCTACCAGTGGTTCACGAATCCAGTGCGTCCCCACCACCAAAGTGGTCCTAAAATAATTATTCTCTGTGATGCCCAGACTTTCAATGCCAAAGTTTCTCAAACCTCTTCTTGATGGCTTTTTCTAAACCTAGAGCCTTCAGGCAACCTACTTTGGAAAATTGCTTACTAGATTGTCCACAGAATTTATGCACTACCCTCCTGGAATTAGGAATAAAGAAAAGTAATTTTTACTAGTATTTTCACCTACTAGATGCTAACTTGCATGAACTAACTATAAAAGGGTACTCTTACTTGGCTCTTGGGAGATTAAAGATGAGCATGACATTATCACAGGATAGGGTAACCTAATCATTGCTTCCCTAATTTAATATGAGAAAACTGAGGCCCAGATAGCTGAAGTGCTGTGTCCAAAGTCACATGGTTCAAAGCTGGTTGCTGGCTCCTTGTTGAGTACTCTTTATTTAATTAGTAGTAGAAGAGTTTTTGAGTATTTACTAAGTTCCAGGTACTTGTGGTAAGTATTCTGCATGAATCACCTCATATAAACCCCATAAAATCCTGTAAAAAGGTGTATAATTATCCTCACTTTACAAATAAGGAAAATGAGGCTGTGTAGATATAACTGAATCACAGCTGGGGTGGAAAAGCTTTCTTTATCTCTGAAAGTGCCAGAGGTCTGCTTTTGACTCTTGGTCAAGATAGGGGCAGTGAGATTTAAGTTTTTTTTTTTTTATGGTTAGAAACTGTCCTGACAACCCACCTAATAAGTTACTTTACTGCAGGTTTGCAACTGCCTTAACTGGTTTGCCTAGCTTGTTTATGACCAAAGAGATTCAGGAGCACCCTTGCATTGAAAGCTTCTCTGAACTCTCCCCAAGCCAAGACTGGGCACACAGATCCTGATGTTCAAGCCAATGACTCAGCCTGGCCCCATGTGCTGAAAGGAAGAAAGGGCTCTGGGTTGTTGGAATGTCTCTCTGACTCCTGATGTTGCCCACATTTACTTTCTCTTACTGCACCACATCCTTTTCTCTTTAAACAAAAGCTTCACATGTGTATTGTTGGGGCTCAGAAAGCAATACCCCAAACTGAGGGCCTTAGAAGAAAAGGTTTTTCTCTGATCTTCTGCTGCCCTCTTGTCTCTCAGTCCCATTTTCCCCTGAGGCTAGTCATACAAACTAGCATCCTTCTTCCCCAAGGCATGTCATACAAACCAGAACCCCTTTGCCACAAAGCCAGCCATAAAACCTGAAAATACTATTATAACTTTTCCTCTGCTTTGTTTTGTGTAGAAATCGGCCATAGAGAAACTCTCTGACCTACCTTGTTTGACTGTAGGTCCTAAGACCCCCCATTCCAGAGAGGGTTCTGCCCCATACCCAGAAGGAAGGAAGGCTACTTAGAGATGTCAAGAAGAATCTAGACAGAAAGGCCTTCCTGGATTTCCCCACTCAGTCTATTAGCACTAGATCAAACTCTATTTGTCCAACCATGTTTCTATATTCCTGTCCATCCTGTGTTGAACCTAAGCATAAAAATGGACAATTTCCTCAGTATCTTTGGGTCTTTGTTCTGAAGGCTTCCATGTGTACACATTAAGTAAATTAGTAAGCCTTTTCTCCAATTAATCTGCCTTTTGCAAGCTGATTTTTCAGCAAACCTTCAGAGGGCAAAATGGAAAGCTCTCCCTTGGCACCTACAGTACACTCTGTGGTATCTAGTGAGTCCTTTCTAATACCTGAACTGTATAAGCCCTATACTGTCTTTCAGAGATGAGGTTCCCTCCCAAAGATCACACAGCTTCTAAATCGCTGTGCCTAGGGTGGAGGGCAGCAACCTGACTCTAGATTTCACAGCTATTGTTTCTGATTGTGAATTCTGTAGCCCATTAGGATACCTGAGGGAGACAGTAACAATGTGTACTCCAGAAAAGTCTGCATCAGAATAAGAGGTGCCATTATATAATTCATCCACCCAAAGCAGTGCCTTTTTCTAATTCTCACTGTTTTAGTTACCTTTTGTCATATGACACATTTAGTGGCTTAAAACATCAACAATTATCTGTCTTTACTGCAGGTTGGCAATTGGACAGGGCTCAGCTGGGAAGTTCTTCTAGTCTCAGCTGAGCTCACTCACACAACTGCAGTCAAATGCTTGGTTAGCTAGGACTTGGTGGTCTAGTGTGGCCTCAGCTGGGATGGCTTCTCTGTCCCATGTGATATGTCATCTGTCATCTTTCAGCAATCTAGCCCTTGCTTAATCTCAGCAATCTAGCCCTGGCTTAATCTCATGAGGGCTGCACAATATTCCAAGACAAAGACAACAGAAGTATGCAGGGCCTCTTAAGGACTAGGCTTAGAGCAGGCACATCATCACTGTTCCTGCATTCCACTGGCCAAAGCAAGGCAAATGGCTACCCCAGATTCAAGGGAAAGAGAGGTAGAGTCCAACTATTGATAGGAGGAGCCAAAAAGTCACAGTGCAAGAAACATGGACAAAGCCAAAGATGAAATGGGGCTACTTTTGTAAATAATCTATAATCCTCACAAAGGCACAGTGTGTACTAGCAGGAGCACTGAGCTAGATGTAATCTTTTTTTTTCTCTTTGAAAAATGATGAACTATCCAAATGAAACTGTAAATCAGATCTGCTATGCAGTACTTTCATCTCAGGAGGTAGATTACAGAGCCAATTCCCTGGCTGACCCAGACTTGTTCCCTCTGGCAACTGTTATTATAGTCAATTGAATAAACTACAGATTTGCATACCACAAATTCAGTAAATAACCAAATGGAAAATAAAGTTCAATATTTGAAAATTAATATTTTAATCGCTGTATAATATAAAGTGATTCTTTTTACAAAAGTAAATGAATTAGGTTTGATCAGATTGGAAAGATTTTTGAGGGCCATCATTACTCAAACAAACTCAGCAAACGCCAGCTCTCTTCCTCACAAAGAACAGTCATATTACCAACTCTGACTTGGGATGAGCCAGTTATAGGATCAGCTACAGAAATTAAGTCCCTTGGTAATAATTTTCTAAAATGTTACATGTACCAAACAATTAAAACTAGGCAATAACACAATTCTAATGTGAAAGATTTCTAAACTATAAAATTCAATTTGTTTCCCAATCTCTAGCATTTTACTTTAGAGGACATTATGGTGAAGATTTCAGTTCAAAATGCCAGACAGACAATACATATTCATTTTTTTCTCCCATGAGATATTATTTTAAATGACAATAAAGAAGAAAATGGAATCAGAACTGATATGGACAGAGAGAACAGAAAGAGGATGTGTCAGCAGCTCAGAGAGGGAGTAATGGGATGATGAAAAGCTGATGGAGCTGCAGGTCCTGGAGAAGCTGTGACTTTGACTTTGTTTCCTAAATTTCTCATTTCGTGACTCACATGGAAATTAACTTTTTTTGATGCAGGGTCTCACTTTGTCTTTCAGGCTGGAGTGCAGTGGTACGATCGTAATTCACTGTAGCCTCAAACTCCTGGGCTCAAGGGATCCTCCTGCCTCAGCCTCCTGAGTAGCTACTACAGGTGCACACTACCAAACCTGGCTAATTTTTAATTTGTTGTAGAGATGAGGTCTCACTGTGTTGCCCAGGCTGATCTCAAACTCCTGGGCTCAAGAAAACCTTGGACTCCCAAAGCACTGAGATTAAAGGTGTGAGCCACTGCATCCAGCAAAAATTAGTATTATTATGCCTCACTGAAAGAACAGAGGGAATGCTTGAAGCAGGTCACCCATGTCCTGGGCCTGTAGCTGCCCTGACAACACCTGAGAGGCACTGATTTCTCAGCACCTCTAGGACTTGGTGGCTCTCATCCAGGGGCAATTTTGTCCCCCTGTGTACATTTGGCAATATGTGGAGACATGTGTGGCCATCATAACTGGGGGTGGGGGATTCTATTGGCATCGAATGAGAAGCCAGAAATCCTATTACATACCTTACAATGCACAGGACTGCACCTAACAACACCAGAATTATTTGGCCCCAAATGCCAATAATGCTAAGGCCAAGAAACTCTGTTGTGGTCCAACTCCTCAGTGGCCCATCATTGAGTCTCTCCGCACAGTCCAGGAAGCTTAAATATCACCAGAGGGATCTACAATAGATGGGGTAGTTGGTCTAATTTGAAGAATGTCTACAAGCTTGAGACTTAAAAATGCCAAATACAAAATTGAGTAGCATTTGCATGCATAAAAAATAGAAGGAATACTTACACACCTGTGTATTAAATAACTTATCCCACCCATTCCCTCATGCAGAAGTACCCACAGTCAGTAATTTCCAGGGCAAGAAATTAGGACATTCTCCTCTAAAGAAATGGAACAGACCATCTGAGAAGACCTACAGTAGGAAGGGAAAATTATTGGTGGGCCAGATAAAGTTCTCCATATTCTTGCATTTGCTCTTCACCTGCTAAACCTAGTCTTAAGCCGCAGTCAACATACTTATTCATTTCACAGATCCTCCCAGGAGTAACCTGTTACTTCACTTTGAAGAGTAGTTTAGGGCAATAATCTTCTAACTTTAAGGCTCATATGAATCTCCTGGGAACCTTGTTAATATGTAGATTCTACTTCAGTAGGTCTGAGGTGGGGCCTGAGAGTCTGCATTTTAGAGCTTCAGGGAATGCTGTTATTCCCAGCACATAGATTATTCTTTGAATAACAAAGGTTTGAAGGGGTTGGCAAATTACTGGTGAGCCAAATCCAGCCTGATCCTGTTTTTATGAATAAAGTTTTATTGGCACACAGCCACACTCATTTGTTTCCATACTGTCCATGGCTGCTTTCATGCTATAAGGCAGAGTTCAGTCATTGTGACAAAGACAGTATATCCTTAAAATGCAATAATTTCAAGTGCTCAATTCCAGTGCCAGTAATGGCCAAACTTTCACATCTTAAGGGAAATACTTTCCATGAATACAACAAATACCCAAATAATTTCAAATAATCGCAGCTTTGGATTACATTTTCTGTGAAAGGGCCATGGATGCACAAATTTTTTTTTTGGGTTTCTGCTGCCACAGGCTTGTCAGCCATTCCCTTCAATGCTTAAAACTGCCTCAAAGTGAAATTGAGTTATTCAGCTTAGATACATTCCAATCCCAAAGAGTTTGAAAATTTAGACTCTTGTGTTTTCAGCCATTCATTCAAAATTATTTTTTAAAAGGATTAATTACACATGCAGTCTAATACAAAAAAATTAAACACTAGTATAGGAACACGTTTCATATCATTATTGTACAACAAATAATATTTTTCAAATTTGAATAGGAGAAAAGACAAACAGGTTGGATTCATTTAAAAATAGTTTCCTCTTTGGCACATTTTAATTTGTATTTTGGGTGAGCGGAAACATAATTAGAAATAAAAATAAACCCAATGGAGATCTACATTAAGAGGTTTATAGCTTTGACAAAGCATAACAAAACTTGTTTTTTGTCCTCACAGAATTTTATTGAATTGGTAGAACTTTTCTTGTCACACAGATATTAAAAGGAACCATGAAATACCAGCTTTTGCTCAGAACTGCTATTAACATTATTAAAAATCCACACCCATTATCCTTTTAATAAGAAAATATATTAGTAATAGCACTTACTTCCTAAATATATTGACTAAAGAAAAGGTACTTCATTTGGATGCATCAACATATGTATTTATGAATGTAGTTTCATGTCAATTAAAATCTAAGTGAAAGAATCTAGGCAGCTGATATTTGAAAACATAAGGCGTGAAATTTGTTATAGATAAGACAAAATAACAAGAAAATCAGAAAAAAGTATCTGTAGTATATTTATTTTCAAATTGCATTTTAGTTAACTGGCAGAAACTATCCATAATGTATTAAAATAATGTTAAAAAGTTTAAGTTATCCTTGAAAACAATTAATAAACAAGTCAAATGTGTCAATTTGTCAAGCTCAAGAAATGTCTTTTGATATTGTAAAGCCCACAAAGAAGGGCAGAAGCTATGGTTTGAACAAAGAATTAGGTAAAGAACTAATTATTACATGATAATTTACTGGTCATGGGCAGCCTTCAGTGATTTGATTAATTTTAGTCATAATCTACTGACAATAAGAGCATATTTTAGAGTGCATGTTGGCAAATGATGTTATGACTAAATTAAGTTCCTTGGAAAAAGGTTACATAACTTGAACTACACATCATTTTCAAGCTAAAAAGATGAAGTTACCTAGACTGGAGTTGCAGCCTAGGCTCAATACTTAAAAGATAGGTGTTTGTTACCTCTTGCTGTCTACAATGGAGTAAAGAAGATAGGGTTTCACCAGAGACCTTGGAGAGGGAAAGAAGTACAGTGCTTTATTTCAAAGCCATGGCACACAGATTCTTATGTCTTCCTTATGTTTATTGACACAGCCTACTCATGGTGGTTTATACACTCATCTGTCATTTCATCCTCTCAAGAGGTGAGATGGTGTAAGCCACACCAGGATTCAAACACAGTATCCTCCTCTTACTTATGGCAACTGATCCTGCTCTAACCCAAAGGCTCATCCCCGCTCTAAGAGGGATTATACTCAGATTTATACACATAAGATTCATGTAAACCCAACCCAACACTCAGGGACTCCAGTTGCCCTCTTTGCTAGAAAGGCCTTGGCTTGACTTCCATTTAGTCCCAGAGACCCAGTCCCCTCACCTTAGACACCCAAAGCAGAGTCAGGTGGGCTCTCTCCCTGAGCATATCTTTAAAAAATGAATCCTCTATAGAGGTAACTAAGAGTTCAACAAAAAGAGGAAGCAGTAGGCAAACAAAATGTTGGGCATGGTTGAGAAGTGGTTAAGGAGGTGACCCCAGTAAAGAGCAGTTTCTTCATCCTGAGGCTGGCTTCCTAGTGCCACAGCCTGGCTGTTCCATCCTTTGTGAGGGGACTTGGGCCTGGTTCTTTATACTAAAGACCTCCTCTTAGTAACCATCCTGGCACCATATGCCACTAAAGGCTGAGGCTTCACTCCTGCTGGTTTAACCGATCAGGCATGCTGCTATGAAGACCCCCAAAGCCTTGTCACATCCTGGATTCCCTCTGTTCACAGGGAATTCTTACAGTCCTATTACATCTGATTGTCAATGCCTGACTCTGGTGGCTTGACCACACTTGTCTGATATAGTTGGCCAGTGAAACAACTCTATTTGCTTCCAGAGCCCAAGGCTACTTATATCTTCTCTCATTTACCCCACCCAGAATGGAGGCATCCAATTCTAGGTGGTATTCCAATTTCCCCAGGCTGCCCCAACCTTGCTACCATAAATAAGCCTTTGAAGGTAAAATAGTGACAGTGACCCATACTCAGAAATAAATATCACATAGCAATACACTTCACACATGCACATATAAAACATTCATAGCATAGTTCATCAAACTTTAGATACTATTGATCATGAGACCCATCTTGACTTTAGAGGAGATGTCAACATGGGGAAAATGCCAATATTAATTAACATCAATTATTCTAATAATATATAACTACTGTTAATTAATAAAAGTTAATATTAATGAAATAGGATAAATGAAAGTTTCATGAAACAGTATTTATATAAGGCATTCCACTACATAAAAGGTACTGATATCTTCTGTCCTATTCTATCTCATTATTTAAAAATGAAATGCTACGTATGACCAGCAAAATTGATTGACTTACCCACTACATGGTTTGAAGCTGTAATTTGAAAATACAGGTCACTCATGCCTTACAGAGCAGCACAGGTTTCCCATCACTCTTCTGATGAACTCCCAACTCAAACTATGACCTACATGGCCCTGAATGATCTGGCTCCTGTACCCTCCCAAATTTGCCCCAGCTACCTTTCTGCTCACCTATGCATCTCCTGCCATGCTGCTCTTCTTGACATCCCTTGAACACACCAAGCACATCATCCACCTCATGTTGTTGCCTCTGGAAACACCCTTTCCCAGTTCTTCCTAGGAGCAGTTGCCCCTCTCCATATATCCACTCTGGGGTCAGCTTCTCATTCCCCTGACATCCTTCAATTACCTTGTATCACATCACTTACTTCCTTATTGGGAGATAATTTAGATGTTTGTGCATGATTTCTGAGTCAAGAGCACTGATAGCTTTGAACAAGGATGTCTGAATAGCAAATGGCCTTGGAAGCTAGAGATAGTATAGTCCTGGGTCACAGATTTGTTTCCTGACCAGGATAGAGAAGGCAGAGATTCCTCCCTTTACATTCTCCCTCCAATCCCCAGAGAAGATCTGCTTATATTCCAAGTTAATAAAGAGATTTCTCTCTGGAGGGGAAGATGGGCAAGTTTGCTAGCAGACCCCATATACAACTGGGAGTTTCCTAAGCTCAGTGTTTCTCAGCTCTGACACAAACCCACTATGTGGAGAGCATCTACCCAGGCCCCCTTCCACATCGCCCTGTGGAACTTAGGGGGCAAAAGGAACTGATGTGAACATGCTGTGCCTTGAGTAACAGATGGTGTCAATCCATCTGGGTTCATAGGTTTCTCACTGATTGAATTTATACAAGTGTGAAGAGGGAGCCCAGCGGATATGCTGCTTCTTAGGGTCTGTCTGATGCTTCTTTATAGCATTAACCACACCTGGATTTACTTAATCAGTTCCTGTTTGTCACTAAACTCCCCCAACTTGTAAGCCTCATAAGGACAGAGATCAGGTAATGATAAAATCTTAATTAACATAAATGTACAGATACTCTTAGACTTACAATGAGGTTAGATCCCGATAAATGCATTGTAAGTTGTAAATATCTTAAGTCAAAAATGCCTTCAGTACATCTAACCTACTGAACATCATAGCTTAGCTTAGCCTACTTTAAATGTGCTCACAACACTTACATTAGCCTACAGTTGGGCAACATCATCTAACATAAAGCTTATTTTATTGTAAGGTGTTGAATATATCATGTAATTTATGGAATATTGTACTGAAAGTAAAAATAAAATGTGTGGGTAATTGAATGCATATCACTTTCCCACCACAATAAAGTCAAAAAGTCCTAAGTCAAAATATCATAAGTTGGGGACCATCTGTATACTTCTACTCACTAGGTTTATAATTTATAAATGAGACAATTCACTTCTTTATCAGGTATGACTCTATGAAAACTCCTAGCCATCTAATAAGTGAGCAAAAGGTATAATTTTACAAAAATTTGTTCTCCAGGACATACATTGCTGGATACATTTGTTATCTCAAGCCAAGTCTCCTTATATTTAAAGTGTCAAAACAATAAACTCAATTAGCTGACATTTTTGATGAGTAGATCTGGCTTAGCCATGATTATGGAATATTTTCTACAATTTAAAAAATGTATTCTGCTGCCTTAGAAAGTATACAGAGAAAAGTGAATCTTGTTTGATAACTGAATCTACCTTTGCCTCGGGGTCACTGTCATGAATATTAAATCTGATTACTTTGTACTGAAGTTCTCTGTTGGTACTTAGGCTGCAAATTAAAATTTTAATAAACTCCTAACAAGGATTTTTTTCAAAGTTTTAGTTATTCTTTCCAGGTAGTTTATTAAGTTGGGAACATTTCTGTTTTCCTTGTCTTCTGGCTAGTCACATTTTACAGTATCGCTTTTAAAAGCCTTCTGAATTAAATAAACAACATAACCACATGCTAAACCATGCCAATAAGAAAGCATATGCGGATTATCATCTGCCCCTTTAGAACACTGGTGAAATGAATTCCTAACTGTTCTATGGATGATGCTACCTACCTGGAGTCCCACTTTAATTTTAAAAAGCCAAATGTCTGTTTCTCAATGGATCTATTTGTGTTTACATGATTTCAAGCAAAATATAATAATAAAGTTTGCAGAAGTTTTCCTCAAGCAAGGAGCAGCGATTCGGTCATGTGTTTGACTACAAGCATCTGTTGGGGGTGCTTTGCATTCAGGATGTAGACCACCGGGGTTTAGAGACTCGCATTTTTACTCTCCTGCACCAGAGGGAAATATTAGATAGAAGAGCTCAGCCTGGGGAGTTCCAGTTTTCAATTGCCCTTACCTTGCTGCGTGGCCTTGAAGAAGTCCCCTGTCCTCTTTTTGCCTCATTTCCCTCATTTGTAAAATGAGAAGAACAGTACCTGGCAGTGTGAATTAAGTAATCAATCATTTCAAATGGCTGAGATAAAAGTGCTTTAGACTCAAAAGTCATTTTATAGGATGTAAACTGCTATCTTCCAAATACTCCATATGTGCTGACTCTATTAAGCTAGAAAAACACCAGTGGTTCCACAGCAAATTATACTAAATGCTTTATAAATTCCAGAGGCAAATGCTGATAAAGGTTCTATAAACAGTGTTTACAATGACAGCCATGCACAGAGCTGCAAAGTAACATGATGTGGCAGGTTTTCAGAAATAGGATTATTACTGAAATAATCCTTAGTTCCTAAACCATGTAGAAAAAGAAATCGACCACAGCCATACTTCCAGAACTTCGGATCATCTTCCATTGACATTTGAATGGAAGATAACTACCAGGAACATTGCCAATAGATTTTCATTGTTCAGTGATAAAAATAGGCACCAGAGAGCCAAGGAAAGCACTGAAACCATAGACAATAAAAGCCCTTGGGTTTTACATTCATTTAAGTCTGGAGAATCAATGCATTTTACAGTGGTAGTCTCATTTCTTGCCACATTCCTGAGGAAGTTTAAAGAAACGTAAGGTTTGGAGATGGGCTGCTATTCCCGTCTGTCCTCTTGCCACTAAGTCTGGGGACAGCCTGCCTCAAGCATTATGTCACTGGAACTTGCAGGCAAGAATGATACTTGCGATGCTACTTGGGGGCAGATCCAGCCTGTGGAGAGAAACTATCTTCCCATGTGGGAGTGTGTAGCAACATAAGGCAATGGTTCTCAAAGTTGGCTACACATGGGAACCACCTGGGTAGTTTTTAAACATCCTGGTGTCCAGGGCCTCCTCTATACTAATTACATCAGAATCCCTGGCGGTGGGTCCAGGCATTAGAACTTTCTAAAACTTTCCAGATAATTGCAAAATGCAGTTGCATATGAGAACGAGTACTATAATGCATTCTGAAAAATATTGCCTGCATGCAAGACACCTCTTTTCCACAGTGGCATTACTAATCTAGACCAAGGGTTGGCAGCCTTTATCTGTAAAGGGACAGACAGTAAATACTTTTGGCTTTTCAGGCCATCCGGTCTCTGTGGCAACTATTCAACTCTGTCTTTGCAGCATGAAAGCAGTCACAGACAATGTGTCAATGAAGGGACAAGGGTCACAGTTTGGGCTTTGGGGAAACATATCAATATTTGGAAAGCTAACTGAACAGAATTCTGTTCTCATCCCAAGCAACTCTGATTTTTCCAAAAAAGACAATCAAAAGAGACAAAAAACTTATACCTTTCAAGTTGTCTGTCATTTCATCTAAAAATTCTTTCATGCTTTCCCCTATGTTCTTTTTTTTTGATTTTTTCAATTTTTATGGATACATAAAGCTGTGCATTTATAATGACCGAATCTGGGTAATTAAAATATTTTTCACCTGCAACATTTATCATTTCTCTGTGTTGGGAATGTTCCAAATCTTTTCTTTTAGCTATTTGCAAATATACAATAAATTGTTGTTAACTATAGACACCCTATTGTACTATCAAACACTGGAACTTATTCATTCTACCTTAACTGTATTTTTGTATCCACTAACTAACTCATCTTCATCTCTATCTCCTACCCTTCCCAGCCTCTGGTAACCATCATTCTACTCTCTACCTCCATGAGGTCAATTTTCTTAGCTTCCACATATGTTTTGTTTGTTTGCTTGCTTGTTTGTTTTGAGACAGAGTCTTGCTCTGTCACCCAGGCTGGAGTGTAGTAGCAGTATCATGGCTCATTGTAGCCTTGACTTCCTGAGTCAAGCAATCCTCCAGTCTCAGCCTCCCAAGTAGCTGGGACTACAGGCATGCGTCACCACACTTGGCTAATTTTTCATTTTTTGTATAGACAGTGTCTCACTGTGTTGCCTAGGCTGGTCTTGAGCTTCTGAATTCAAGCGATCCTCCCATCTTAGCCCCCCAAAGTGCTGGGATTATAAGTGTGAGCTGCCTCAGCTGGTCAGCTCCCACATATGAATGAGAAAATGTATTATTTGTCTTTCTGTATCTAGCTTATTTCACTTAACATAATGTCCTACAATTTCATTTGCATTGCTGCAAATGACAAGATTTCATTCTTTTTATATGGCTGAAAAATACTCCATTGAGTATATGGATTACATTTACTTTATCCATTCATCCATTGATGGGCACTTAGGTTGATCCATATCTTGACTATTGTGAGTAGTGCTGCAATAAACNTCCTTGTCTTCTGGCTAGTCACATTTTACAGTATCGCTTTTAGCCTTCTGAATTAAATAAACAACATAACCACATGCTAAACCATGCCAATAAGAAAGCATATGCGGATTATCATCTGCCCCTTTAGAACACTGGTGAAATGAATTCCTAACTGTTCTATGGATGATGCTACCTACCTGGAGTCCCACTTTAATTTTAAAAGCCAAATGTCTGTTTCTCAATGGATCTATTTGTGTTTACATGATTTCAAGCAAAATATAATAATAAAGTTTGCAGAAGTTTTCCTCAAGCAAGGAGCAGCGATTCGGTCATGTGTTTGACTACAAGCATCTGTTGGGGTGCTTTGCATTCAGGATGTAGACCACCGGGGTTTAGAGACTCGCATTTTACTCTCCTGCACCAGAGGGAAATATTAGATAGAAGAGCTCAGCCTGGGGAGTTCCAGTTTTCAATTGCCCTTACCTTGCTGCGTGGCCTTGAAGAAGTCCCCTGTCCTCTTTTGCCTCATTTCCCTCATTTGTAAAATGAGAAGAACAGTACCTGGCAGTGTGAATTAAGTAATCAATCATTTCAAATGGCTGAGATAAAAGTGCTTTAGACTCAAAAGTCATTTTATAGGATGTAAACTGCTATCTTCCAAATACTCCATATGTGCTGACTCTATTAAGCTAGAAAACACCAGTGGTTCCACAGCAAATTATACTAAATGCTTTATAAATTCCAGAGGCAAATGCTGATAAAGGTTCTATAAACAGTGTTTACAATGACAGCCATGCACAGAGCTGCAAAGTAACATGATGTGGCAGGTTTTCAGAAATAGGATTATTACTGAAATAATCCTTAGTTCCTAAACCATGTAGAAAAGAAATCGACCACAGCCATACTTCCAGAACTTCGGATCATCTTCCATTGACATTTGAATGGAAGATAACTACCAGGAACATTGCCAATAGATTTTCATTGTTCAGTGATAAAATAGGCACCAGAGAGCCAAGGAAAGCACTGAAACCATAGACAATAAAAGCCCTTGGGTTTTACATTCATTTAAGTCTGGAGAATCAATGCATTTTACAGTGGTAGTCTCATTTCTTGCCACATTCCTGAGGAAGTTTAAAGAAACGTAAGGTTTGGAGATGGGCTGCTATTCCCGTCTGTCCTCTTGCCACTAAGTCTGGGGACAGCCTGCCTCAAGCATTATGTCACTGGAACTTGCAGGCAAGAATGATACTTGCGATGCTACTTGGGGCAGATCCAGCCTGTGGAGAGAAACTATCTTCCCATGTGGGAGTGTGTAGCAACATAAGGCAATGGTTCTCAAAGTTGGCTACACATGGGAACCACCTGGGTAGTTTTAAACATCCTGGTGTCCAGGGCCTCCTCTATACTAATTACATCAGAATCCCTGGCGGTGGGTCCAGGCATTAGAACTTTCTAAAACTTTCCAGATAATTGCAAAATGCAGTTGCATATGAGAACGAGTACTATAATGCATTCTGAAAATATTGCCTGCATGCAAGACACCTCTTTTCCACAGTGGCATTACTAATCTAGACCAAGGGTTGGCAGCCTTTATCTGTAAAGGGACAGACAGTAAATACTTTTGGCTTTTCAGGCCATCCGGTCTCTGTGGCAACTATTCAACTCTGTCTTTGCAGCATGAAAGCAGTCACAGACAATGTGTCAATGAAGGGACAAGGGTCACAGTTTGGGCTTTGGGGAAACATATCAATATTTGGAAAGCTAACTGAACAGAATTCTGTTCTCATCCCAAGCAACTCTGATTTTCCAAAAAAGACAATCAAAAGAGACAAAAAACTTATACCTTTCAAGTTGTCTGTCATTTCATCTAAAATTCTTTCATGCTTTCCCCTATGTTCTTTTTTTTTGATTTTTTCAATTTTATGGATACATAAAGCTGTGCATTTATAATGACCGAATCTGGGTAATTAAAATATTTTCACCTGCAACATTTATCATTTCTCTGTGTTGGGAATGTTCCAAATCTTTTCTTTTAGCTATTTGCAAATATACAATAAATTGTTGTTAACTATAGACACCCTATTGTACTATCAAACACTGGAACTTATTCATTCTACCTTAACTGTATTTTGTATCCACTAACTAACTCATCTTCATCTCTATCTCCTACCCTTCCCAGCCTCTGGTAACCATCATTCTACTCTCTACCTCCATGAGGTCAATTTTCTTAGCTTCCACATATGTTTTGTTTGTTTGCTTGCTTGTTTGTTTTGAGACAGAGTCTTGCTCTGTCACCCAGGCTGGAGTGTAGTAGCAGTATCATGGCTCATTGTAGCCTTGACTTCCTGAGTCAAGCAATCCTCCAGTCTCAGCCTCCCAAGTAGCTGGGACTACAGGCATGCGTCACCACACTTGGCTAATTTTCATTTTTTGTATAGACAGTGTCTCACTGTGTTGCCTAGGCTGGTCTTGAGCTTCTGAATTCAAGCGATCCTCCCATCTTAGCCCCCCAAAGTGCTGGGATTATAAGTGTGAGCTGCCTCAGCTGGTCAGCTCCCACATATGAATGAGAAAATGTATTATTTGTCTTTCTGTATCTAGCTTATTTCACTTAACATAATGTCCTACAATTTCATTTGCATTGCTGCAAATGACAAGATTTCATTCTTTTATATGGCTGAAAATACTCCATTGAGTATATGGATTACATTTACTTTATCCATTCATCCATTGATGGGCACTTAGGTTGATCCATATCTTGACTATTGTGAGTAGTGCTGCAATAAACATGGGAGTGCAGATATCTCCTTGATATACTGATTTCCTTTCCTTTAAATAAATACCCAGCAGTGGGATTGTTGGATCATATGGTAGTTCTATTTTTATCTTATTGAGGAAACTCCATCCTGTTTTCCACAGTGACTGTACATTCCCACCAACAGCATATTAGTGTTCCCCTTTCTCCACATTCTCTCTAGCATTTGTTATTTTCCGTCTTTTGATAATAGCCATTCTAACTGGGGTGAGATGATATCTCATTGTGTTTTTGATTTGCATTTCCTTGATAATAAGTGACGCTGAGCATTTTTTCATATACTCGTAGGCCACTTGTATGTCTTCTTTTGAGAAATGTCTATTCAGATCTTTTATTCAGTTTTTAATCAGATTATTTGGAGTGTTTTTGCTATTTAGTTGTTTGACTTCCTTGTATATTCTAGTTATTAATCCCTTGCTGGATGAATAATTTGCAAATATGTTCTCCCATTCTGTGGGCTGTCTCTTTACTTTGTTGATTGCTTCCTTTGCTGTGCAGAAGCTTTTTAGCTTGATGTAATCCCATTTGTCAATTTTTACCTTGGCTGCCTGCACTTTTGAGGCCTTATTCAAAAAATCTTTGCCCAGACCAATGTTTGGAGACATTTCCTGAATGTTTTCTTCTAGTAGTTTTATAGTTTTAGGTCTTAAATTTAAGTTTTAATTCATTTTGATTTTGCATATGGTGAGAGATAGAGGGTCTAGTTTCACTCTTCTGCATATGAATATCCAGTTTCCCCAGGACCATTTATTGAAGAGACTATCCTTTATTCTGTTTTTATCAGAGCAAAACAGAATAAAGAAAATCTGTTTCTTAATACTGACAAGACTGCATACATGTCTTTGCCATTTACTTGAAATCCAATTTATGCAGCCGTCAGAGACCTTAAAATTCAAATGGCTTCAGCATTCAGATCTTAAAATGGCAATAGGAAGTTCATTAATTCTGAACTAAACATTGTTCACTGGATATAAATTTTAACGATTTTACTAACACTAAAAATGCTAAATTGTACATGCCATTTTCAATAATGATCACCATAACTGTAAAAGATTTTTGCTTCTAAACCAGGAAGTGTGATCAGTGCATCCTAACTGCTATGTGCCTGGCTTTAAACCAACT
>NW_016828181.1:59741-65008 GCF_001698545.2 Rhinopithecus bieti
AATGGTACTCTTTGTAATGCTAAAAGCAAGCAAGTGGATTTACCTGGATACCCTTGTGATGTAATACATTTCAGAAGTGAATGCAAAATAATAAGAAAAGGGAAATGTGAAAAGTATCAACAAAACTGGTCATGTTTGATGCAAAATAATATCAGCAAGTTTTCAGTTGAATTTAATAAAAGCTATGATGGTTATATCTTCATACACACATGGTTGAGAATATTTTAATTTTACATTTCCTTTGAGAATTTAGATCATACAATTACCACCTAAGCTGCTGCTTTTTTAAAAATCTGGAAATGGACTGGGCGCGGCAGCTCACGCCTATAATCCCAGTACTTTGGGAGGCAAAGGCGGGTGGATCACCTGAGATCAGGAGTTCAAGACCAGTCTGGTCAACATGGTGAAACCTAGTCTCTACTAAAAAAACATGAAACTTAGCTGGGCATGGTGGCGTGCGCCTGTAATCCCAGCTACTCGGGAGGCTGAGGAGGAGAATAGCTTGAACCCAGGAAGTAGAGGTTGCGGTGAGCTGAGACTGTGCCACTGAACTCCAACCTGGGCAACAGAGCGAGACTCTGTCTCAAAAAAAAAAATCTGGAAATGGACATACATTATAACAATTCACCCAGTTTATTAAATAATACCTAAGAGGTGTCATTTGAGGTTTATGCTTACATTCAATAATATCTTTGTCTCAGGTTAGCCTCTTGGCTAGAGAGGGGTTTCTCACAATCAGCATAACTGATATTTTAGGCCAGATAATTCTTTATTATGGGACTGTGCGGTGCAATGTAAGACATTTAGTAGCATGCCTGGCCTTTGCCCACTAGATGCCAGTTGCATAACCCCTACCCCCAGTTGAGAACCACAACCAAAAATGTCTGCAGACATTGCCAAATATTCCCTGAGGGACAGAAATCAACCCCAGTTGAGAACCACTCTTTTAGATTTAGGTCCTCCACAGGCACAAATCTTTGGCTGAATCTTGCATGAGTATTAAGCTCCCATGACAACATTTTGTTTGCTGCTGCATAATTCTCATTCTCATCTGTTCATTTTGCAGTCTGCTCTGTGCCTTGCTCTAGCCTCTGGTAATGAGGTCATTGATGTGTCTTGCCTACTTTATCCTTGAAAATCTGCAGATTTTTTTTCATCCACGTTTCTCTTTCTTATTCTCAGGCACCTACACACCCACTAACATCACCAGGGGGCTTTCCCAGGCTGCCTCTGCTCTTCGCTATGTCTCTTCCTGCAAACCCACCAAATTCAATATGTGAGATTATACGAGACTGACACAGGAATGTATCCTTTAATTCACATTTGGACACATACTGCAGTACAAGTAGTCAATGAATAATTATTACTACACTAATCTCAAGAGAACAAAATGGAAGATTAACGCAATACTATTTTTACAGAAAAAAAATTTGGAATTTTGAAACGGGGTTTCCAGATTTCTGTTTGAAAGGAAAATGAAATTCATTTTAATAGTCTTTAGCCAAATTTTCTGGCAAGCAAACTCAAAACTTAATCACACAAGACATTAAATAGTATATTAGTCACTCAGCACAAGTTAAATTTATAACTGTTAAATCTAGAAAGCCATAATCAGAGAAACTACTGAATTTCTAAAGTATAAGTAGTAACACCATCTAATAAATATGACATGCAAAATGGTAGCTATAGAAATTGCTGATCCATGGTGTTTACTCAAATGCCTGCACATTAAAGATAAAGCATTTTTTTCTTTCTTTAAGAATGCATTAATTGTGGCACATTTATGTTTCTTTAGGCAACCCAGCAGCTGTGGTTCCAAACATGAGCCTTTGAGAAATACATTTAAATGAATATTTATAAACTTTTCTCTAGCAATTATATTTAGCAACTGTAGCAGATGCCTCCACTTTCACAGTGTTAGCTGTGTCACTAATTAGAGTCCCTCTTTCATCATGCTGTCCTCTAGTCACTTGTCTCTTAAGTGGACTACTGACACATTCAGGAGGGAGAAAGAGACACACAGGTCTAACAGGTCTATTACCAAGTTAAAAAAAAGTCATAAAAACATACATAAACCATAAGCACTCAATGTTCATAACCTCAGATTTTCCCAAAGCAACTACAGGCTCATTTGAAACTGAGATTTTTATGTTCTGAGCATCTCAATGGGATATTATCTCAATTACCACTGAATAATTTTTATGCATCCTTTAAAGCCCAATTGCTCAGTATAGGGTCCATGACCACCAGACCACCTGCACAGAATCCTCAGTCTCACTCCTAAAACTGATTTTGTAAATAAGTTCCAGCTCTGGATCTCCAGGTGATTCTCGGGAACCCTAAAGTTTGCAAGCCACAGCTTTCAGACAATTTAGGCCCACTTCCCTCAGGAAGCCCGCTTCATAACTCCAAACTGGCTTGAATGTCCATCTTTGTGTTTCCGAGTTACCCTGAGTTCTCTTATATCACTGCCCTTATTACCTGTAGTGAAACTGACTCAGTTGTTTCCTCTCTCTTCACTCTGAATTACTTTTAAAAAGTGTCTCAGATTTACACATTTCTCCATGCCTAATTGATAGAAGGTAATCAGCAATTAGTTGATTGAACAAACACTTTCAGTTTTCTGATAATGAGCACAATATAAGCTTTAATGTCTTATGTTTTGCCCTAAATTCCAGAAATATTCACCAAATTTGAAACCTGGAACAGTTTTAACATCACTTACCGATAAAAATGTTTATAGACAACTTTTATTCCTTGGTCACAATGTCCATTTTCTAGCTTAATAAATTTACATTATACACATAACATTAAATTTTAGAGAAGTTACATTTTAACTCTTGAAGACTGGGAAATTTTAAAAAATTCATGGGGCGTAGGGCAGTCAGCTCCATTGAGAGGAAAAAAGAGAAATTAAAAATAGTGGAGCACAAGTCAGGTACTAGTTTTATATAATAAAAATGAAACTATCCACTCCCCAAGAAATGTAAAGAAGCTGGTCATTAAGATGAATGAAATAGGGAAAAGAACTCACAAAGACTTACCCTTTCAAAGGGTTAGAGTTTTCCAACTTTCTGGATATTTACATTACAAAAAGAAAATGATCTCTAAAACTTTGATCTTGAGCTCCCTCTCAAAATTTCTTCTTCTCAATTCAAAGTTTTGGTAGATTTATCCATTCACTCGTCCCTCCTATCTGTTGATTCAGAGCAAGTCCCAACCCCTTGAAAGCTGATTCTTCCACCAGTTTTCCAGATCTCATCTCCTTGAGAGCTAGCCTCATCAATTATCCACTTTTCCACTGTGACCATCAGCCTTTTCCTTTCCATTCCCCACTTTGCAAAACAGGTAGTAGGCTAGATCTGGCTTGCAGGCCATAGTTTGCCAACACCTACTGCAATGTCCTCAAGGTGCTATCCTATGGTTCCATCCCTAAATCTACAAACTCTACATTTTGTCACTACCCCTGACTCCAGAGTCCTGACTTGTACCTAGTAATCACTAATGACACAAAGATCACTAATGACCACCAAACTGCCTGTGCAGTCTTCATCTTCTCAAGTTTGAAACTTGACCCTCGGTGGCTCCCAGGATGAACTCTAGTGTCTTTCTGATTGTTAATTATTACTTCTCAGTCCTTTTTTTGTCCCTTTTTTCTCCACTTCCCTAATGAAATATAAGCACTTTCAGGACCTTGTTTTTCCTTTTTCTTTTGAGACATGGTCTACTGGGTGATCTCCCTCATTCTCCATCCATCACTCCCCCACAGTCTTCCGTGACATCCTCTGCCAAGGCACTGGGCTCCCTCCTTTTGTTCTCCCATTGCAGCGTGGGTGCATACTCAGTTATCACTGATGGTTTCTTGACCCCAATATTCTACTCTGTAGTGAGGGCAGGGATGGTGTCAATTTGCAGAGGAATCCCACCATAAGAAAACACTTGGTCTCTTAAAAGAAGTCATTTATAATTGTAAGTGGTCTGTAATTAAGCTGATAAAATCAAGGACCTCAGGATGCTGTCTTCCAAAAGTAAAAGGAATGCATAAACAAGGGCATTCAGTTTCCAGTAACAAGAAGTTTATTTGTGACAGTCTTCTGTGTGAAAACAACTGAACAAGTGGAAACAAATAAACAAATAAGCACCTTAAATCTACAAAGAACAGGAAAGTGCAAAAACTAATGGAGCATAGTTGAAAAGGAAGCAAATAGGAATTATATAAATAAAATATAAAACTAATTTAAAACCCAATGGACACGTTTAACAGAAAATCAAGCAGAACTGAAGAAAGAAAGACTTATTGAACTGGAAAATGAAGCAGAAGAAATTATCCAGAGTGTAGCACAGAGATATAACATGTTGGTAAATACAGAAGAGAGGGTAAAAGATATAGAGGCTCCAGTGAGAGTATCTAACCTACATTTACTAAAGAGTATTGAAGAGAGGCAATACTTGAAGACATAAGATCTGATAATATTTTACTCTGATAAAATATATTATTATACAGCTTCAAGAAGTCAAAATTACTAAAGAACAAAGAGTATAAATGAAAACACAAAATTAGAAATGAAACACAAACCTAGAAATGTATATATTTTCAAGTGTCCAGAGTAAAAAAGATATTATCTTGAAAAGAATTATAATGAGACTAAAAACAGACTTCTCAGCAACAACAGAAGTTACAAGACAGTGGAATTATACCCTTAATGAGCTAAGAGAAAATAACTGCCAACCTAGAATAATATAATCAACAAAATACCTTTTAAGAATAAAAGCAAAATAAATACATTTTAAGGCAAATTAAAATAGAAATAGTTGACCACCAACAGAGGCACTTGAAATGAAATTCTAAAGCATATATATAAACCAGGTTAAAAAAAAGGAAGAAAGATGCCAGAAGAAATTCATAAGATGCGTGAAGAAAAGAAGTTCAAAGAAAATAGAAAATATATTTGGGTAACTCCAAACCAACACTGACTGTATCAAGCAAAATTCATCTTATCTTGTGAGACAAATTAAAATACACAAAAACAATAACAGCATGTACAGTAATTTTATGGAGTTTAAATATTTTCTTATTCCATGGGAGAAGGATGAAAATATTGATTAACTTTAGATTTTGATAACTAACAATTCATGTTTGATTTTTTTATGGTAACCACTAAAGGGAGAGAAACCTGCCAAGTCAGATAGCGCTGGAAGTGGATGGCACTTGAGTGTTACACCCATACCCAGTCATCATTGGCAGTAGATGCACAAGATAGATGGAA
>NW_016828182.1:0-2112 GCF_001698545.2 Rhinopithecus bieti
CTTCCTTCCTTCCTTCCTTCCTTCCTTCCCTCTTTCCTCAGAGTCTCACTCTGTGTTCCTTCCTTCCTTCTTTCTTTTCTCAGAGTTTCACTCTGTTGCCCAGGCTACAGTGGTATGATCTCGGCTCACTGCAACTTCTGTCTCCCAAGTTCAAGCAATTCCTTTACCTCAGCCTCCTGAGTAGCTAGGATTGTGGACATGTGCCACCACACCCAGCTAAGTTTTTTTTTTTTTTTGAGATGGAGTCTCGCTATGTCACCTAGGCTGGAGTGCAGTGGCGCGATCTCGGCTCACTGCAGTCTCCACCTCCCAGGTTCCCGCCATTCTCCTGCCTCAGCCTCTCGAGTAGCTGGGACTATAGGTGCCCGCCACCACGCCCAGCTAATTTGTTTGTATTTTTAGTAGAGACGGGTTTCACCATGTTAGCCAGGATGGTCTCAGTCTCCTGACCTTGTGATCCACCCACCTCGGCCTCCCAAAGTGCTGGGATTACAGGCTTGAGCCACCATGCCCAGCTGCTTAGTTTTGTATTTTAGGTAGAGATGGGATTTCACCATGTTGGCCAGACTGGTTTTGAGCTCCTGACCTCAGGTGACCCGCCTGCTTCAGCTTCCTAAAGGGCTGAGATTATAGGCATCAGCCACTGTGCCCAGTCCCCTGGAGCGTTTCTTTTAAGGTGGGTCTAGAGGTGATGAATTCTCTTAGTTTTTCCTTGTTTGTGAATTTTTTTTTTTTTAATTTTTTTGAGATGGAGTCTTACTCTGTTATTCAGGATGGAGTGCAATGGTGTGATCTAGGCTCACTGCAACCTCCACCTCCTGGGTTCCAGTGATTCTCCTGCCTCAGCCTCCCAAGTAGCTGGGATTGCAGAAGACCACCACCATGCCCAGCTAAAGTTTGTATTTTTAGTAGAAACGGGGTTTCATCATGTTGGTCAGGCTGGCCTCGAACTTGACCTCACATGATCCACCTGCCTTGGCCTCCCAAAGTGCTAGGATTACAAGCATGAGCCACCATGCCCAGCCTTTATTTCTTACAGATAGCATTGCTGGGTACAGTATTCTTGATAGGCATAGACAGTGTTTTTCTTACTCTAGTTTGAATATACCATCCACTCTCTCTTAGCTTTCAAGTTTGTTATTGATAAATCCACTGCTAGTCTACTGAGGATTCTCTCATAGGTTACCTGATACTTTTCTCTTGCTGCTTTTAAAATTGTTACATTGTCTTTGATTTTTGACAATTTGACTATAATGTGATTTAGAGAGGACCTGTTTGGGTCAAAACTATTATTTTATTAAATATGCTTTTCTAATATTTTACCACCCTTTATCCTTCTGGAAGATCCACAATATCAATGTTTTTTCATTTAGGCCAGGTGTGGTGGCTCAGGCCTGTAATCCTAGCACTTTGGGAGGCCAAGGCAGGCTGATCACCTGAGGTCAGGATTTCGAGGCCAGCCTGGCCAACATGGTGAAACCCCGTCTCTACTAAAAATTGCAAAAATTAGCTGGGTGTGGTGGCGGGAGCCTATAATCCTAGCTACTCAGGAGGCAGAGGCAGGAGAATCGCTTGAACTCAGGAGGCAGAGGTTGCAGTGAGCCAGGATCATGCCACTGCACTCCAGCCCGGGCAACAAAGAGTGAAACTGTCTCAGACAAAAAACAAACAAACAAACAAACAAAAAACAAAAAACAAAAACAGTATTCACTTAGGGGTGTCCATAAATCCTGCAGCCTGCCTGCCTTCTCCTTCCTTCCCTTCCTTCCTTCCTTCCTTCCTTCCTTCCTTCCTTCCTTGCTATTTCTGCTTTTGTTTGTTGTTGTTGTTGTTTTTCAAAGTTTCACTCTTGTTGCCCAGGCTGGAGTGCAGTGGTGCAATCTCAGCTCACTGCAGCCTCCACTCCCCGGGTTCAAGTGATTCTTCCACCTCAGCCTTCTGAGTAGTTGGGATTATAGGTGCACACCAGTACGCCCAGGTAATTTTTATATTTTTAGTAGAGATAATGTTTCACCATGTTGGCCAGGCTGGTCTTGAACTCCTGACCTTAGGTGATCTACACACCTTAGCCTCCCAAAGTGCTGGGATTACAAGCATGAGCCACCGTGCCTT
>NW_016828183.1:0-1235 GCF_001698545.2 Rhinopithecus bieti
CACAGCTCTGCTGACACCTTGATTTTAGTCCAGTAAGAGCCATGTTGGACTTCTAACTAACACAACTCTAAGATGAAAAATATGTGGTTTAGCTACTACATTTGTAGTAATTTCAATAGTAATAGAAAACGAATACAGTATTAAAAATTATTTGTTTTATATAGAAAAGAAAAGGAAATCTAATGAATCTTAACAAATCATCTGGAATAAATGAAGAAGTATAAAATATCAGAAACATGTGACATAAAAACCTCAAAACCACAGATAATAGCGGAGACAACATTCCTGACAATACCAAAAAATTTTTTTCCCTTAATTTTTGCTCAGTATACATGAAGTACCCAAATGATACGTACAGGTAAAAGAATTTTCACAAAGTGAATATACCATGTAGCCGCCTCCCCCAAATCAAGATACAGAATGTAATCAGAATCCCAGAAAGGATTCCTCGATTCCCCTAAAGATAACCACTATTCTGACATCATAATAGATTAACCTCACCACTGTTTTGGCTTCATTCAAATGGAACTATAGTTTAGACTCCTGTGCATCTGGCTGCTTCAGCTCAATATTACATGTGTGAGATTCATCCATGCTGCTGC
This sequence comes from Rhinopithecus bieti, assembly GCF_001698545.2. NCBI lineage: Eukaryota > Metazoa > Chordata > Mammalia > Primates > Cercopithecidae > Rhinopithecus > Rhinopithecus bieti. The sequence goes on from NW_016828183.1 coordinate 603, forward strand.
ATGTTGCAACAGTTTGTTCTTTTTTTTTGCTTGTTTTGTAGTACCTTATCTATCACAATTCATTTATCCATTCACGTCTTGATGATTATTTGGGTTGTTTCCAGCTTTTGATTCTTATGGAGACTATTCAACTTCAGCAGATACTGCCAAAGTTTTCCAAACTGGCTAGAACAGTTTAAAGCCCTATCAGCAGGGTGCAAGTGTTCTTTTTCCTCTGCTTCCTTGTCAACACTTGGTATTATCAGCTTTTAAAATCAGGCATTCTGTGTCTAATCTGCTGCAGGCATAGCAAAGTCTAGCTATAATTTATTTTTTAAACGCTAATAAAAATTTGATCCTGAGGGCCAGGTGCAGTGGCTCATGCCTGTAATCCCAGCACTTTCGGAGGCCGAGGTAGGCAGATCGTGAGGTCAGGAGATAGAGACCATCCTGGCTGACATGGTAAACCCAGTCTCTACTAAAAATACAAAAAAAAAAATTAGCCGGGAATGGTGGCAGGCGCCTGTAGTCCCAGCTACTTGGAAGGCTGAGGCAGGAGAATGGCATGAACCCAGGAGGTGGAGCTTGCAGTAAGCCAAGATAGCGCCACTGCATTCCAGCCTGGGCAACAGAGCGAGACTCCGTCTCAAAAAA
>NW_016828184.1:0-818 GCF_001698545.2 Rhinopithecus bieti
CTGTAACCAGAATTTACAATTTTAAAAGAATCAAATCTGCCTGGTCATGAAAACGTGACACTGTTTAGAAGAAAACACTCATGCAATAGATTTCAGTGAAGGTCGTTCTCTGTGAATTGGGAAACACTTAGTGTAAAACCCATTGAGCGAGAACCACAGAAACCCTTGGCTGATGAGGAACATGGAAGACAGGAAAAGAAGAGGTAAGTCTGGATGCTGCATCCCATTCAGCATCAATCCATATGACTCCCATTTGGCTCTAGGTATGAAAGTCCTCAAATGGGGAGTTTGCCAAATGGCCCCAACTTGCACTTCATTGAAAATTGGAGTACTCCCACCTGAACACTGGGCCATGGTTAGGACTGCTTGTGCAATTAAAGGAAAGCAAGGATAAAGTGCTAAGCTCCTTCAGGTCACATGTAATCATTTTTTTTGCAGGTAAGGTTGTGGGACCCCATCCACCCCTCAACAGATTGTATGCTCACCCTTATCTGACATTATTGCTGGTCACTCTGTCTGTCCCAGGATGAAATCCCAAGAAGATGGAGAAATGCCCCCTCATGACTTGAAGCACCTACTCATCTAGGAACTGACTTCAAGGTAAATTCAAGGGACCCTGTAGACAGGACAGCTACCATCTCTCAGTGGGTTGGTGGCAGGACAATGAAACACTGGGAGATGTGTGTTTTTTGTGTGATATGCTCCATTTATTTTTAGAAGAGTGTCTTTTCTTTCAGGTGGAGGTCATTTGGGCACCAGCAGGTCTCAGCCCACCTCCCACTTCATTGTGGATTCATGATCCAAAGAAAATAAAGAAC
>NW_016828184.1:3164-10225 GCF_001698545.2 Rhinopithecus bieti
AAAAAAAAAAAAAAAAAAAAAAAAAAAAAAAAAAGAAGAAGCGCTGAAGTGTCTTAGCCACATTCCTTTAAGCAGACTCCTTCTACAGGCATACACACAAAACCACATACAATGCCACACACACATAGAGACCTCCAACACTCACAATAATCCCACAGAAACACAAAGCTTGTCAGCCCCTGAGGCTGCATGATTTTTCAGGAAACCCCATTTCATAGAGAGCAACCCCGGGGAAGGCAGGCCTGCTGTACCTAGAAATCACAGTGGGGCAATTTCCAAAAGACTCACCCCTACAACATCTAGGCAGGACTGAGGAATCCAACAGATATTTTTGGAACCTTAGGAATTTCATGGTTTATTCCTGCAGCTCTGTTAGATGTTTCTTCAGGCAGGGTCATGTGTGCCCTGTCCTAGAATCATGAGACTATCCTGTGGATTCCACAGAGAAAACAGGATAGAGTCTACTGCCAACTAACCTCCACAGAGGTTTCCTACTCCACCAAGCTTCAGGAACTTGTCCCTAGACAGTGGTGACTTTCATTGTGATGCTAGCCAGAGCTTACAATCAGGTCAGGTGCCCTGAGACTAATGCACGTGCATTTGTAAGGCAGATTCCTGCGCTGGGCTGTCAGAAATGTTAAGTTGCCTAAGCACAGAAAAATGGTACAGATAGAGCCAGCCTGGTATTGGGGAAAAGGCTGCCTACGAAATCCACTGCAGGACCCCAAAAGTCTCAATCTCAGAGCCCTTTCAGGCTGTCTCCATGTTCAGGTCCTGCTGGGGGAAGAGGCATTTGGAGATTGTGAGATGATTGCTGGAAACTGCCCTTCTGAGCCCATTCCTGGAAGAAGATATGTGGCAGAATCGGGTCACATGAGGATTGGAATATAGTCTGGTGTGAAGTTGACTGTTCTCTGGGTGAAAGAACCATACCTGAGACCCTAGAGGCTGATGTCAGCTAAAGATGGCTAGACTCTTGACCTCCCTGACTCCCTTCATCTGGGGCATTACAGGGGCTTTCTGGGAAAGGAAGGAACCCCTACAAAGGCATGTCCAAGGTGAAACAGTATTCTCACACCTGGTACTGCCCTCTCATGGGTTCAGATGAGGTTGAGACAGTGTCTCAATGGCCATCTGTGGCAATGGCAAGCCTTAAAGGGGTGTCCAGTAGTGCTGTGGAGGGACACTGTGGATTCCCCATGAAAACAAATAAAAATCAAGGCTCACCTGAGAGAATGAGCTGCCTTGGGCTAGACTCAAGCAATGCTCAATGATTTCTGTCAGAGGGTCTGAAAGTCTCCTGCAAAGTGTAAATAACTTCAGCCTTCAAAATGAGACCATGACCCACAACCTGGAGAGCAGCCAGTTTACCCAAAGTTAATTTAGCTCTCTGAAATCCCTGGCAGCTAAATAATCTGTGGCAAGAGGCAGTTCCAACAAGCAATAGACCAATGAAAGAGTCCCTCTACAATGAGAATGCTGTGCAGATGAAATTAAACAGAGCCTAGATTATCAGAAAAAAGCTAGACATGGCTGCCTGCTTCTTATCCTACAGGAATCATGCAGCCCTCTGATAGAAGTGTGAGAACAAGAGTTTCCTTGTTGGCAGCTGTAATAGGAATTTATGGTTTTAAAAGTATCAAAGTTGCACAGTCATTGAAACATGGCAGTGTTTAGAAGGAAATGCTCATGCATGCATTCTCATGGGGGTCATTCTTGGTGAACTGGGAAACATTTATTTTGGAAGACAGTGAGGCAGACCCAGGAAACCCTAGGCCAATGAGGAACATGGAAGTCAGTAAAAGAAGAAGCCAGTCTGGAGGCCACATCCCACCCAGCATCAAACCATTCCACTCCCTTTTGCTCCAGGTATGAAAGCCCTCAAATCAGGAGTTTGCCAGGATGGCCCCAATTTGCACTTCAAATGTTCCTTGCATGTTGGGCCATGGTGTTTACTGTTTGTGCAACTAAGGCAATGTGGGGATGCAGTTGGAAGAAACTTCTGTGTCATCGCTCTTAATCTATTTTGCAGGTGAAGGTGTGGGACCCCATACAATCCTCACCAGATTGCATCCTCACCTCTCTCTGACCTTGTTGTTGCTCACACTCTCTGTCCCAGGATGAAATTCCAAAGTGAGGGAGGAGTGCCCCCTCACGACGTAAAGCACCTGCTCAACTGCCAACCAAATTCACGATAATTTCAAGAGGCCCTGCAGACAGGACTGCTAGTGTCTCTCTCGGGCTTGGCCACAGCACAACGAAACATTAAGAGATTGAGATGTTTAGTCTCGGGTGATGTGTGCTCCTCTCCTTTGTAGAAGAGTGGTTTTTATTGCAGGGGTAGGAAATTTGGACCCCAATGGGTCAGAGCCAGCCTCACAATTCACTGCAGATTCTCTATTCATAGAAAAATAAAGAACACGGAGCCTTGCAGCCCAGGCAGAGCCACACAGACAGGCCACCAAAAGGTTGGGAGACTCAAACAAAAGCAGCACTCCAGTGTGTTAGCCATATTCATATAAGCAGACTCCACTTACAGGCACACACACACACACAAAGGCAGACATCCAACACTCTCAACACTCACACAGAAACACACAGCCAGGCAGCTTCTGAGGCTGCGTGGTTATGCAGAAGTCCCCACCTGGGAGACAGCAACCCCGGGAAACTCAGCCAGGTTGTACCTAGAAATCACAGTGGGGCAAGTTATTAAGGGATTCAGGGCCATAACGCGTAGGCAGGCCTGAGGCATCCTGCATATTCTTTTGGATCCTTAGGAATTTTGCTGTTTATTCCTGGGGCTCTGCTTGATGTTTCTTCAGGCTAGCTCATGTCTGCCCTCTCCCAGGATCTTGGGACTATCCTCTGGGTCTCACAAAGAAAACAAACAGGCAAGAGTCCACCGCCAGTGCACTCCCATGGAGGTCTCCTCTGCCAAGCAGCAGTGACTTGTTACTAGGCAATGCTGTCATTTATTGCGATGCTAGACAGAGCTCACTGCTCAGGCCTGGTACCCTGAGAACAGCGCATGCATATTTGTGAGGCAGGTGCAGGTGCCCAACTCTCAGATCTGTGAGCCTTCCAAAGTAGAGGAAAATTGTAGAGCTGGAGCCAGCCTGCTATGCAGAGAAAGGTTGCCTGTGATAGCCCTCTGCGGGACCCTGTAAGTCTCAAATTTAGGGCTCCATCGGGCTATCCTTGTGGTCTGGTCCAGCTGGACAAGGAAGAGTTTCAAGACTGTGAGGTGGTACCTCAAAACTGTTTTTCTGGCTCAATTCCCAAAAGAGGCTGTGTGCAAGAATCAGGTGCTGTGGGATTTGGAATATAGTCTGGAGAGTCGTTGAGGGCTCTTTGATTGATAGAATCATACCTGAGACCCCAGAGGTGGGTGTTAGTGAAACACGACTGGGTCCTTTGCCTCATTTTCTGCCTTCACCCAGGACCCCACAAGGGCTCTCTGGGAAAGGCAGGAACCACGAAGAAGGCAAATTCAAGGTGAAGCAGTGTTCTCACACCTTGAATTGGGGGCTCAAAGTGCAGATGAGGTTGAGACAGTGTCTCAGAGGCCATCTGTTGTGATTGCAAGCCTGAAAAGGGTGTCTAGCAGTGCTGTTGAAAGTCATTGTAGACCCACCATGAAAGCGAAGAAAAATCAAAACTCAAATTGAGATCATAAACTCACTCATGCTAGAGTCCAAGCAACATTCAATGATTCCTGTCAGTGGACCCAAATGTCTCCTGCAAAGTGCAAACAACCTCAGCCCCCACAAAGAGACTGTGACCCATACCCTGGAGCACAATCAGCCTACCTGACTTCACTTTTGCTCCCTGAAATCACTGGCAGCCAAGAGATCTTTGGTGAGAGGCAGTTGCATCCAGCAACAGCCCAATGAAATACTCCCTCCCCAATGAGAAACAACATGCAGATGCAGTGAAACACAGCCTAGGTTACCAGGCAAAAGCCAGACATGCCTTCCTGCCTCTCATCCTACAGGAATCCCACAGCAATCCAACAGAAGTTGGAGAACAAGAGTTTTCTTTCTGACATCTGTAACAGGAACTTATGGTTTTAAGTGTATCAAAGCAGCCTCATCATTAAAAAGTAAGAGTGTTTAGAAGGAAATACACAATGGATTCCCATAGGGTCGTCCTCCATGAACTGGGAAACATTTAGTGTGTAAGACATTTAGTCACACCCAGGGAACCGTAGGCCAATGAGGAGCATAGAAGTCAGGAAAAGAAGAGGCAACTGTGGAGGCCACATCCCACCCAGCATCAATGAAATCCACTACCATTTGGCTATGGGAATGAAATCCCTCAAGTCGGGAGTTTGCCAGTATGGTCCCATTTTGTACTCAAATGTTCCCTGCACATTGTAGCACTCCTAGATGAATATGGGGCCATGGTGTGGATAGCTGGTGCAACTAAGAGAATGCAGGGATGCAGCTGGAAACACCTTCTGTGTCTTCTGTCTTTATCTTTTCTGCAGGTGACAGTATTGGACCCTATCCACCCCTCACAAGATTCTGTCCTTTCCCCTATTTGACTTTATTGTTGTACCAGAATAAAATCCCAAGACAATGGAGGAGTGTCCCTTGATGATTTTAAACACCTGCTTAGCTGGGAACTGAATTCGAGGTAAATTCAAGGAGTCCTGCTGATAATACTGCTAGTGTCTCTCCCTGGGATGGCCACAGGACAATGAAACACTGGGAGATGTCAGTTCTTGGGTACAACATGTTCCTCTTCTTTCTAGAACAGTAACTTTTTGGCAGGGGTTGGTGATTTGGACCCTGGAGTATCTCAGCCAGACTCCCAATTCATTGAGGATTCATAATCCACAGAAAAATGGAGAACACAGAGCCGCGCAGTCCAAGCAGAGTCACACACACAGGCAACCAAAATGTTGGGTTACTCCAAAAAAAAGAAGTGTTGCAATACGTTAGCCATATTACTTTGCACAGACTCCACTTACAGGCTCACAGTTCCACATGCACACCCACAAATACACAAAGTCACACAGGCAAGCAGACATCCAACACTCACAACACTCCCACAGAAACACACAGCTTCTGAGGCTGCATGGTTCTGCAGGAAGTCCCAGCTGCGAGACACAACCCCGGGGGAACACAGGTGGGCTGTACCTAGTAATCACCATTGGGTAATTTTCAAAAAAAGAAACCCCTACAACATCTAAGCTGGCCTGAGGAATCCTTCAGATTCTTTTGGCTCCTTATGGATTTTGTCATTCATTCCTGGGGCTCTGCTTGATGTTTCATTGGACTGGCTCACATCTACTCTCTCCTGGAATCATGGGACTGTCCCATCAATCCCACAGAGAAGACTGGCAAGAGTTTACCACCAATGCACCTCCACAGAGGTCTCATTCTCTGTCAAGGCAATGGTGGCATTCATTTTGACACCAGCCAGAGCTCACTGCTCAGGCCTAGTGCTTTCAGATAGCACAGGCACATTCATGAGGCAGCTTGCCCACCTGGCTGTCTGAGCTGTCAGCCTACCTAAGCAGAGGAAATTGGTACAGGTAGCAGCATTGGGGAAAAGGCTGCCTGCAATAATCTGTTGCAGGACCCTAAAAGTGTCAACCTTATTGGCCCTTTTGGTCATCTTAGTGGTCCTAGAGGAGGAGGCACTTAGAGACTGTGAAGTGGTCACTGGAAACTACTCTGCTGACTCCATTCCCAAAAGAGGCCATGTGCAAGAATCAGGTCCCATCGATATTGTAATAGAATCTGGTGAGTTGTTGAGGTTTCTTCATTTGATGGAACCATACTTGAGACCCCAGAAGCTGGTATCTGCGAAACATAGCCAGACCCTTGACCTCACTGCTCCCCTTCATCCTGGGCCTCACAGGGGCTCTCTGCAAAAGACAGGGACCACTACAAAGGCAATTCCAACACTGAGTAGCGTTTTCTCACCTTGAACTGGCTTCACCTGTGGGCAGATGAGGTTAAGGTCTCAGAGGCTGTCTATGGCTATTGCAATCCAGAAGATGGTGTTCAGTAGTCCTGCTGATGAGAAATGTGGACCCTTAGGAAAGTAAAGAAAAAGTAACACACACTCGAGACAATGAGCTTCATTGTCCTGGAGTCCAAGCAACTGTCAAGCATTCTTGTCAGAGGATCCAAAATCCTCCCGCAAAGTGCAAACACCCTCAGCCCCAACAATGGGACCACAACCCACAACCCCATAGTTTGAGCCATTATAGCTATTTCCATCCTAGGATTTCACAGTCAGAGTGGAGATTTGAGCAACAGTGATTAACATAATGGTTATTAATGAGAAGAGATTTTGATACATCTAGCTGTGTTTAGATGTCAGTGCCTTGAAGGGATACATTTGGGGACCGCGGAGGAGTGTCATAGGAAGGGACCTTACTGGTCTTTCCTTGGCTTCTGGGGAATTGGCTTTGAACCATGACCTGATCACTCAAGAACCCCTTTCCCCAAACCCCCAGACCATCAGCGAGGCGCTGTGGCTCAATCTCCTGCAGCACTACCCTGGGGAGTTAGGCCCTGAGAGAGAGAACAGACAGGAGGCCTGGGGAGCAGACTAGGACTGGGGGCTGAGAGGTCTGTGAGTCCTGGAGCTAGGACACACATAGAGAAGCCAAGGCTCAGGGAGGAGACTGCAGTAAACAAACTCAGGCCATCCATGATCAAGAGGAGGAAGGCCCATCAGGAAACTGTAGCACCCACATTTCAGAATTGGGGAACCCTAAGCCACTTAAGAGGCAGAAGTAGCTAAGATCAGTGGGTGAGAAGACAGGCTCAAAGGATAGCTGTCTCATCATCCCTTGGTAGCTCCTTTCCCTGCCCTGAGGCCTGGTACCACCTGGGGCTCAATTTGGCCTCAACCAGGGCACTCTCACCCTCCATACAGATGCCCACCTGAGGCCCGTCTAGGTCTACATCCTCCCAGAATGACTCTCCCAGGCCTGTCAAGTTCTGTTTCAATGACCCCAGCCTCCCCTGACATGGTTTTTCCCCTCTGCCATCCTCATTCACCCAGCCCCTGCCCACCCCCAGAAAAGACAGGCCACC
>NW_016828184.1:10440-14934 GCF_001698545.2 Rhinopithecus bieti
CTCCTGCCTCAGCCTCCAGAGTAGCTGGGACTACAGGGGCCTGCCACCACGCCCGGCTAATTTTTTGTATTTTTAGTAGAGACGGGGTTTCGCTGTGTTAGCCAGGATTGTCTCGATCTCCTGACCTTGTGATCTTCCCGTCTTGGCCTCCCAAAGTGCTGAGATTACAGACTTGAGCCACCGCGCCCAGGCAATGGTTGAATATTTCAGTATATAAGGAACTCCAGCAACTCGATGGCATGAAAACAAATGGGCTAAGGACATGAATACTCATTTGTGAAACTTAAGACATGCAGTTGCCCAGCAGACACACTAAAAAGTGCTCATCATCTCTAATCCATTGGGGAAATGCAAATCAAAACCACAATGAGATTTCATCTCACTTCAGTCAGAATGCCTATTATCCAGAAGACCAACAAAACACGCACACACACACAAAACCCTCATTTCTGGTGAGAATGCAAAGAAAAGGAAATCCTTGCACACTTTTGGTGAGAATATAAATTAATGTAGGCATTACAGGAAGCTTTATGTTTTTTGTTTAAGTTAAAAGAGTCTTCAGAAATCTACAAGTAGAACCACCCACCATATGATCCAGCAAATCAGAATACCTGGGCACATCCACAAGTACACAAATCAGTATGCTGCAGCAATGCATGCACCCCTGCAATTATTGCTGCACTCTTTACAGTTTTGTTATACCCAAAATATGGAAGCAACCTGAATGTCCATCAATTGAAGAGTGAATAAAAAAATGGGGACACAAGCTCAATGGAAAAACTGTGCTGCAATAACAAAGAAGGAAATCTTGCCAGTTGTGATAACACATGTGAATCTGTTGAATGTGTGCATGCCATTTTGTTAAATGACATAAGCCAGGTAACAGAAAGGCAAAAAGCACATAACCTCATTCCTATATGAAATCTAAAAAGTGACCTTCACAGAGGTAGTGACTCCACTGGTTGGGGTTGTGTTTAGTGAAGAGGGTGCACTGAGGAGATGCTGGATCAATAATACATATATCTAGCTAGGAAGGAGGAATAGGTTAAAAACGTTTTCTACACCATGCTGACTATAACTAGTGATAACACATACTTTCTCTAAAAAATTGTAAGACAGTGTATGTCAAGTTTTATCACCACAAAAATGATAGGTGTGTGAGGTTATGCACATGTTGATTAGCTGGATGTATCCAACATATAACATATATGACCTTTTGAACATTACCCCGTAAGTTATAAATACGTATCACTTAATATGACAATTTAAAAAATAAACATACAATTTTTAAAATGCCTTAAAAAAATAAATGTTCATAAACTATTTTATAATAAAGAACTGTTTTCTTTTCTAGCTGTATCAAAGTCTTTTCACGACACAGGACAGAATGAAACATCATTTGGTAGTTAAAAAATACATGTAAAATAAAATAAATCCAAATTTATGTGATCAATTGAAATATAAATTACAGGCCTGGAGACTATAGTCCTTGAATTGAAACCTTCACTGCTTGTTTCAAAAGAAGATATGAGGAGGCAGAAGAAAAAAGCAAAAAAACCAAAGCCATTCCAGGGCCCTGGGTCACACCTGTAATCCCAGCACTTTGAGAGGCTGTGGTGGCAGGATTGCCTGCACTCAGGAGTTCCAGACCTACCTGGGGCAACATGGGCCCAAGTCTAAAAAGTAATTAGTTAGATAATTAATATGTAGCTGGGAGGGGTGGCATGCACCTATAGTGCCAGCTATGTGAGTCTGGGTTGAGAGGATCACATGGTTGTGCAGTATCCAAGCTACAGTGGACTGAGATCGTGGTGCTGCTCTCTAACGTAGGAGACAGAGTAAGACCCATTCTCAGAAAACAAACAAAGAAAAAAAGGGTCACATTAGGTAAATTAGAACTATGTAGTGAGAGGAGAATCATACTAAATGAAATGTCATTAGAGCCTATTCGATCTGATGAAAGAAACCAGCTTTCACATAATAACAGCCCCAGATGGGGAGAACAATGAGAAAGGGCAGACAGAACACTGTAAATAATAATACACCAAACTTCTCAAATGAGTTAAAAGACATGAATATACAAAGAGTACTTCCTTTGGCCTCAAAGCCTTCAACAACAAATGGCTTTGACTGAATCCCCAACATGCATTCAGCTCGCCTGAACATTTTGGTGAGGTTCTCAGACCATGATCTGCCCTTTCTGTATGCTCTCGTGGTTATTTCACATCACTTATCTGCAGCAGGTCATAACGAATCATGATTTTCGACATTGTTTGACACAACGAAGATTTGAGTTCATTAAACAATATTTATGACATGTCATGAAGAAATTCTATATACACGATGTCTGTTAGAAGGATAATATAAAATAAAAACATAAGGAGAAGTACATTTTCTTCATTTCATCATTGTGCTTATGGTTACACAACACATATCTATGAACTGTAGCTGCCTCCTGGAAAATGATCTGACACAATCTCTTGAAAGTTCTCATTCCACTTTGGGGACAATAGGTACAACCCACTTTTTCACTTTTCCACCTTTTGGATATACTGAGTGGGACAAGTGGGATCCATGTGACTTTTGGCTTTGCTGTAGCACAGGTTTTTTTTTTTTTTTTTTTTTTTTTTTTTTTTGTTAACACCATCACTGCAAGATAGGCCTGAAATAAATGATTCATTATGGCTCACAAAAGAACTCATCTTCATCAGATGAGATTTTCATAAGAGGAATTTCATCCAGACATGAAAACAATAATCTGATGCTACTGCCAAGAGATTAAGAATTACAAACTAAATTGAGATAGAGGATGGGAAGATAGATGATGCAGATGGTGGGGCAGGGGTGGGGAAGGAAGAGAAGGAAGGAATGAGAGGTGTAAGAGGAAGGAAAGGAACAAAGGAAGGGAGAGAGAGTGATAAATGTCCAAAGACATAGAGACAAAGTCTAGCATTGTTGTAGAAATAGGCATGTGCAAATTAACAAAGGCAGTGTGGAAACACATCAGACAGAAACATACATGGGGTCAGAGAAAGATATAAACCTACAAAGAGAAATGAACATACACAAATACAGACATACACTTGTCAGTTTAAACATGAAGAAAACACCAAGATCCTGACAATAGAGATAACAGAGGTGCTACAGAGTTACTGAGGCAGAATGCAAATTTGTCAGTGACCTTATCATCTGTGGCCCATGAGCACCGATATTCAGAGGACAAAGCATTAGACAGACTGTATAATTCAGCATGATCTCTGATAATACCTAAACAATGGAGCTCATGTAAATCACTAGACTGAATTGCATGTAAAATTTGAGGAAAATGCCCAGTTAGCCACGTTCAGTCAGTGGTGTGGCCAATAAGGCTGAACTACAGCCCATGGTACACCTGTCCATTATAGTCAATTCCTGGTTTGCTGCCTGCTCTGGGAAAGCTCTTCTCTTACCACCCCTTTAAAGCAGGTTAGCTCAGAAACTAGCCCTGGGGTCTACTTATTGTCTTTTCCTTATCTGTTTATCTTCTAGAAAAATCACTGCAAGACCTTTTCCTCAACTTTTTGCTATGCATTAAATTTGGGGCAAGACCTTTTCAGATGACCTGATTATAGGTAAGTACCCAGACATTTCCCAGTCTGAGTTGCCCTGAGTGCACACATCAATCTGCTGCTCCACTCCCACTATACGGTTACTCTGCTGGACCACAGTGCCCTTTGACCTGCACATGGTAAGATAGAGGCCAGTGTGTGGGAGCCAAACAGTTCCTGCTGTTTTTGGAATAATTTGCTGAGAAAACCTGTTCCTCCCATGTTTGTGGGTCATAGGGAAAGAAGTCAGAGAGGTCAAGACTACTGCTAGAGAGCCTCAGCTGTCCTCATGGGAGCAGGGGCAAAACTATAGATTTTCAAAAAGCTATAGATTTTCAAAGCTCAACTGCTGATACCAAGCAGGAGGTGTGGAATGTATATGGAAAGCAGCACAACAGATTCATGAACTCTGACTGTCAAACCCTCTCCCCTGAAACAACACAACTCTTTTCACAGAAGCTGGACTGACCAGTCCATATGGGACAGGAATGTTAGCACTCTATTACTATGTCACTGACAGATGCTCATTTTGGAACTGTTTTATCTGGGAACAGGCCAGAAAGTTGTGCACCCAACACTGAAATCCTCCTACCCCATCCGTAAGAGGCAAACCCTTGTCCTGTGCACAGACACGGATATTCCTGGGAAGCAGCCAACCATTCGAAAATAAACACTGTATGTTTTGTTCTCCTGTGTGAGGTTTGTAACACATGCTCTGCAACTACATTCTCTTTACGTTTTTAGCCTTATGCAAAGTACACAGAAAAGGGCACAGAAAATAAAAGGGGCCTGGGCTGCAGAAACAATCTGCAGAGCCGGTAACTGGGGAGAATAGAGCCTCACTAGAGTTTTCATAAGCCCAAAATGCACTTCTATTGGTGTAGGCTACATACATTTTTGGCTCCTC